>NC_053022.1:266416481-266580670 GCF_003073215.2 Triticum urartu
CCACTTGGTAAATTTCTTGACGAACAACTTGCTAGAGCTAGAGAAATTGAAAATATTGCATCTGATGATACTGATGAAAGTGATGATGAAGAATCACTTGTTATTCCTAAGGGTTATGTTTTTGATCAAGAAGCTTCTTTAGCTATTTTAGCTTGCAAAAATAGAAATGAACTCAAAACATTATTAGCTAAATTAAGTAAGTAATCTCTAAATGCTAGAATGAAACCTGGCCCTGCTTTTGCTACTTCACCTATCTTTGTTACTGATAAGGATTATGAATTCTCTGTTGATCCTGATATAATTACTTTGGTTGAATCTGATCCTTTTCATGGTTATGAACCTGAAACTGTAGTGGCACATCTTACTAAATTAAATGATATAGCCACCCTGTTCACTAAAGATGAGAGAACTCGTTACTTTTATATCCTTAAAATATTTCCGTTCTCATTAAAGGGTGATGCTAAGATATGGTTTAATTCTCTTGACCCTGGTTGTGTGCGTAGTCCCCAGGATATGATTTATTACTTCTCTGCTAAATATTTCCCTGCTCATAAGAAACAAGTTGCTTTAAGGGATATATATATAATTTTGTGCAAATTGAAGAAGAGAGTCTCCCACAAGCTTGGGGGAGGCTTCTCCCATTACTTAATGCTTTGCCTGATCATCCTCTTAAGAAAAATGAAATACATGATATCTTTTATAATGGACTAACCGATGCCTCCAGAGATTACCTGGATAGTTGTGCTGGTTCTGTTTTCAGGGAAAGAACACTGGATGAAGCTGAAATTCTATTGAATAATATGTTGACAAATGAAAATAATTGGACACCTCCGGAGCCAATTCCTGAGCCTATTCCTAAACCAACTCCGAAGAAGAGGGGTATTCTATTTCTCAGTCCTGAAGATATGCAAGAGGCAAAGAAATCTATGCAAGAAAAAGGTATTAAAGCTGAAGATGTTAAGAATTTACCTCCTATTGAAGAAATACATGGTCTTAATTACCGCCTGTTGAAGAAACATATAATCTTAATCCTTTACCTATTTAAGAAACTCATGGTCTTGATAACCCAACACAGGTAGTAAAGGTAAATTCTCTCTATAGATATGATGAAGCTGTAATCCCGTTTACTAAATTTGCTAGCCCATTCTTAGATGAGTTTGATAAATTTATGGCTAAGCAAGAAGATTTTAATGCTTATTTTGGTAGACAATTTAAAAACAATTGAAATATGCTGGAACACTTGGGTGATTATATGCCTAATGTTAAAGGTGAACTTAAACTTATAGTAAACATGCTTCTATGGTTACCACTCAAGTAGTACAAGTACTTGAAGCTCAAAATTAATTGCTCAATGAATTGAATAGTAAAGATAATAATTATTCTGTTAGAGTGGCTACTAGAACTGGTAGAATGACTCAGGAACCTTTGTATCCTGAATGCCATCCTAAGAGAATTGAGCAAGATTCTCGGAGAAATAACATAAATGTACCTAGTTCTTATAAAAAGAATAAAAAGAAAAATGATAGGACTTTGCATGCTTCTAGTGATCCTATTGTTGAAACACCTGAGAATCCAAATGATATTTCTATTTCTGATGCTCAAACTCAATCTGGTAATGAACCTGAAACTAGTGATAATGCTAATAATAATGTTCATGATGATGCTCAACCTAGTAATGATAATTATATAGAAGTTGAACCCGCTGTTGATCTTGATAACCCACAATCAAAGAATCAACATTATGATAAGAAAGACTTTGTTGTTAGGAAACATGGTAAAGAAAGAGAGCCTTGGGTTCAGAAACCCATGCCTTTTCCTCCCAAACCATCCAAGAAAAAGGATGATGAGGATTTTGAGCGCTTTGCTGAAATGATTAGACCTATCTTTTTGCGTATGCGATTGACTGATATGCTTAAAACCAATCCTTATGCTAAGTACATGAAAGATATTATTACAAATAAAAGAAAGATACCAGAAGCTAAAATTTCCACCATGCTTGCTAATTATACTTTTAAGGGTGCAATACCAAAGAAACTTGGAGATCCAGAAGTACCCACTATACCATGCTCTATTAAAAGAAACTATGTTAAAACTGCTTTATGTGATCTTGGAGCCGGTGTTAGTGTTATGCCTCTCTCTTTATATCGTAGACTTGATTTGAATAAGTTAACACCTACTGAAATATCTTTGCAAATGGCTGATAAATCAACTGCTATACCTGTCCGTATTTGTGAGGATGTGCCTGTTGTAGTTGCAAACGTTACTATTTTAACGGACTTTGTTATTCTTGATATTCCCAAGGATGATAGTATGTCTATTATTCTTGGAAGACCCTTTTTGAATACTAGAGGGGCTGTTATTGATTGCACAAAAAGCAATGTCACTTCTCATGTTAATGGTAACGAGCATACGGTACACTTTCCGAGGAAACAACCTCAAGTCCACAGTATCAATTCTATTGGAAAAATTTCAACAATTACTATTGGAGGTTTTGAATTTCCTCTTCCTACTGTCAATAAGAAATATGACATTCTTATTGTTGGGGACATGCATAGCCCCGTTGAGGTAAGCTAGTGTTATTCCAAAATTCTCCGGTTCCATGTTATTCGGAATGAGTTTGTTAACAAGACCTGATCAACCTTGTTAGTGGATTCCTTTTGATGAGCATGTGATGGGTGAATTTAGAAAACACAACTCTCTATACCCTCTTTTTACTTTCTGTTATTTATATTAAATAAAGCAAAAATAATATTTTCCTGTCTGTTTTTTGAATTATCCATGCAATAAAAAATACCCCGAAAATAAAAGTTCTCCAAATGCCCTGAAATTTAAATATCATTTTTTCTAGAATATTTGAGAATATCTGGCACTAAGAGCACATCAGGGGGAGCAAGCACCTGGCCAAGAGGGTCCAGGGCACGCCCACCCCCCTGGGCACGCCCCCTGCCTCGTGGGCCCACGGTGGCTCCCCTCCACTTATTCTAGCTACCACACACCCCTTCTTCCTCCCAAAAACATCACTAGCCAGCTCAAACCCGAGCCCAAGCTCATCTTGCTGCCATTTTCGATCTCCTTGCTCAAAGCTCCATTCACAAAACTTCTTTGGGGGATTGTTCTTTGGTATTTGACTCCTCCAATGGTCCAATTAGTTTTTGTTCTAGTGCTTTATTCATTGCATATTTTTGCTGCTTAGGTGACCTTGTTCTTGAGCTTGCATGTCAAATTTATGTGGTCAAAAGTAGTTTTGATGCATGATATTGTCTCTAGGCACTTGTAAGAGTAGTTGCTATCAATTTTGTTGAGCTTGGTTCACTTTTATTTTGAAGTTACTAAAAAATTCAGATATTTTCAGAAAAGGATGAAGAGATTTTTGAGGGGCTCATCGAGCCGAAGTTCGAAGGATAAACAAAGTGAAGAGAACAAGAATTCCAAGTATAATCTCCCTCGCACCGCTGAGGTTCGGCCGTGTGAATGGCCTTGTGATGATTTCTTGAGAGCAGCCGGGATTTATGATGATTTCTATGAATTGTCTGAGAATGCAGGACTCACAGCCTTCCTCCACGACCAACGCGAATAGTATCTCTTACTCACCAATATCTTTGTGCAAAACTTTCATTTCCATGCTAGGAGCTCACCACCTACGGTGGAATTTTATTTATATGATGAGCATAAGGAGATGTCACTTCGTGATTTTTGTCGGGTATGTTTGATACATTTTGAGGGCAACATAGATCGTGACGATGTGGAAGGGTTTATTGATACAATTGCTGTAGGGGAAATGATGAAAGTTTCTGATGCAAGAATTACTAGCATACATTTTCCTGTTTTACGTTACTTCGCAATATTTGCTAGTAGATGCTTAATTGGTCGTGGAAACTATGGCAACCTTAGTGCCCCTGATATTGTTATTTTGTGCCATGCCTTGTTCCATGATGACACATTTAGTATGGGCGCTATTGTTGTAAAGCGGTTAAATCTTAACCGTACTAAGGGCCCCGTCCTTGGAGGCATCTTCGCCTCACGCCTCGCTGCACACTTTAACATACCTATTAGGCATTATGAGAAGGAAGAGAAGTTGCTGCCTCCTGTTTTTCTAGACTATAAGAGTATGGTAGCACAATATTTTATTGTTAAGAATAAGGAAAAGATGCTTAAGTACAAGATGATATTTGATAAAAATCACCCTAAGACTATTACTTTGCCTGCTCCTTCCATGTTTGACTTATCTGCAGGCAAGTACTTGTTCCGCCGGAGGCTATTTATGCCTACCGAAACCCCACACCAACTACAGAGCCAGAGCCGGAACCACAATTTGATCCTCACCAGCAGTCTGTTTATCAGTGGAATCCGGAGGAGATTGCCAACCAGTGGCACCAGGGGGATCCTTCTCAGTACGACCCCAACTATTACTTTGGATATCCGCCAGGCCAGCCATGGCCATAGACCAACTTAGGCCAAAAGCCTAAGCATGGGGGCGTACGTATTTCTCACTCACATTACATTCATGTTCACACACTCATTGCTAGTTGTCGGTCCTCATACTTTTCATTATATCATCCATGCTAGTTTATTTTCCTTTTTATGCTTTCTTCTTGTGTGTTTAATAAACCTTAAGAAAAACAAAAAAATTAGTTGTATCTTTTAGCTAGTTTACTTTCCATGCTTGTAGTTGTAACTAAAAAGAAAACCCAACATGATTTCTCGTTCTTCTTTTTCTTCTTTGGAGCTTTCCCGTGTAAATAGCTTTATTTCTTTTCTTGCTCTTTGGGGGTTGAGAGGAGAAGATCATAGTGAAAATGTTGAGTGGCTCTTATATGCATTATTGTTGATCTGACAAAAGAGCCCATATTACCTTGTCTTCTCTCTTGAATTGAATGCTTGCAGAATCCAGCTTAGTCCAATGCACGTGCACTATTATTATTTTCCACACTATTTGGTCGTGCAAGTGAAAGGCAATAATGATGATATATGATGAACTTATTGAGATGAGAAAAGCTGGTATGAACTCGACCTCTCTTGTTTTTGTAAATATGAATAGTTCATCGTTCCTGATTCAGCCTATTATGAATAAACATGTTTGCAATGACAATTAGAGATTATAGTTGCTTATTCCATGCTTAATTAGCTAGGAGTTTATAATGGTTTACCTTGCGTGGCAACATGCTATTAAAATGATTGTGATGTGGTATGATAGGGTGGTATCCTCTTTTGAACGATTCGAGTGGCTTGACTTGGCACATGTTCACGCATGTAGTTGAAATAAAATCAACATAGCCTCTACGATATTTATGTTCATGGTGCATTATATCCTACTCATGATTGCATTCGGTGTTGATTAATTTTAATGCAAGTTCATGACTGTTGTCGCTCTCTAGCTGGTCGCTTCCCAGTCTTTCACTAGTCTTCACATGTACTACGCGGGAATACTGCTTGTGCATCCAATTCCATAAACCCCAAAGTTGTTCCATATGAGTCCACCATACCTACCTATATACGGCATCTACCTGCCGTTCCAAGTAAATTTGTATGTGCCAAACTTTGAACCTTCAAATGAACATTCTGTTTTGTATGCTCGAACAGCTCACGTATCAACTAGGGTTGTCTGTATCTTCCATGCTAGGCGGGTTATTCTCAAGAGGAGTGGACTCCACTCCTCACTCACGAGAAAAGGGCTGGCACCAGGATGCCCAGTCCCATGCTTTATGCAAATCAAATCAAAATAACTGCAAACAAAACTCCCCCGGGACTCTTGTTAGTTGGAGGCACTCGTTGTTTTGAGCAAGCCATGGATTGATGCTTGTTGGTGGAGGGGGTATAAACTTTACCATTCTGTTTGGGAACCGCCTATAATGTGTGTGGCATGGAAGATATCGAGATCTCTCGGTTGTTATGTTGACAATGAAAGTATACCGCTCAAAATATTATTCATATCTATTTCAAAACCGAGCTCTAGCACCTCTACAAATCCCTGCTTCCCTCTACGAAGGGCCTATCTATTTAATTTTATGCTGAGGTATCACCCTCTTATTAAAAAGCACTAGTTGGAGAGCACCACTGTCATTTGCATCCATTACTGTTAGTTTACATTGAGTATGACTTGACTAGATCTCTTTTACCATGAATTACAATGTCTAGTTAGTCCTTGATCTTTAAAGGTGCTCTGCATTTGTGTTTTGCGGTCTCAGAAAGGGCTAGCGAGATACCATCTTGTTATATCATATCATGATTGTTTTGAGAAAGTGTTGTCATCCGAGATTTACTATTATTGCTCGCTAGTTGAGCGCTTTGCTGAAACGATTAGACCTATCTTTTTGCGTATGCATTTGACTGATATGCTTAAAATGAACCCTTATGCTAAGTACATGAAGGATATTGTTACTAATAAAAGAAAGATATCCGATGTTGAAATTTCCACCATACTTGCTAATTATACTTTTAAGGGTGGAATACCTAAGAAACTAGGACATCCCAGAGTACCAACTATACCATGCTCCATTAAAAGAAACTACGTTGAAACTACTTTATGTGATCTTGGAGCCGGTGTTAGTGTTATGCCTCTCTCTTTATATCGTAGAATTGATTTGAATAAGTTGACACCTACTGAAATATCTTTGCAAATGGCTGATAAATCAATTGCTATACCTGTCGGTATTTGTGAGGATGTGCCTGTTGTGGTTGCAAATGTTACTATTTTAACAGACTTTGTTATTCTTGATACTCCCGAGGACGATAGTATGTCGATTATCCTTGGTAGACCCTTTTTGAATACTGCAGGGGCTGTTATTGATTGCACTAAAGGCAATGTCACTTTTCATGTTAATGGTAATGAGCATACGGTACACTTTCCGAGGAAACAACCTCAAGTTCATAGTATCAACTCTATTGGGAAAATGCCATCGATTATATTTGGAGGTTTTGAATTTCCTCTTCCTACTGTCAAGAAGAAATATGATATTCTTATTATTGGGGATGTGCATATCCCCATTGAGGTAACATAGTGTCATTCAAAATTTCTCCGGTTCCATGTTATTCGGAATGAGTTCATTAACAAGACATGATCAACCTTGTTAGTGGACTCCTTTTGATGATCATGAGATGGATGAAACTAGAAGGCACAACCTTCTGTACCCTCCTTTTACTCTCTGTTATTTATATTAAATAAAATAAAAATAAATATTTTTCCGTCTGTTATCTGATTATCCGTGCAATATAAAAATACCTCGAAAATAAAAGTTCTCCTAATGCGCTGAAATTTAAATATGATTTTTTCCAAAATATTTGAGAATATTTGGCACAAAGAATGCAACAGGGGGGCCAACCACCTGCCCACGAGGGTGGAGGGCGCACCCTATCCCCCTGGGCGCGCCCCCTACCTCGTGGGCCCACGGTGGCCCTCCTCCACTTATTCCTGCACACACACACTTCATCTTCCTCCCACAAACATGAATATCCAGCTCAAGCACGAGTTCTAGCTCATTTGCTGCCATTTTCGATCTCCTTGCTCAAAGCACCTCTCACAAAACTGCTTGGGGAGATTGTTCCTTGGTATGTGACTCCTCCATTGGTCCAATTAGTTTTTGTTCTAGTGCTTTATTCATTGCAAATTTTTGCTGCTTAGGTGACCCTGTTCTTGAGCTTGCATGTCAAATTTATATGGTTCCAAGTAGTTTTGATGCATGATATAGGCTCTAGGCACTTGTAGGAGTAGTTGCTATCAATATTATTGAGTTTGGTTTACTTTTATTTTGAAGTTACTAAAAATTTCAGAATTTTTCAGAGGAAGAAAAATGCTTAGGAAAATGTTCCAAGGTGGTTCTTCAAGGAAGCAAGGACCCAGGCTTGCAATGCGTGATGCTGATGACGAGCCACCAAGAGACGCTCCAGTGCATCCTTGTGAATGGCCCTCTGAGAACTTTATGGATCGAGCGGGAATTAAGGAAGAATTCAACGCATATTTGCGTAACGCTGATCTTGTGAGCTTCAAGGAAGAGAAGTGCAGCCAGTATCACAACCTCACCAGTACCTTTGTGAGGAGGTTTGAATTTTCAACTTCACGTAATTCTCCACCTGTCCTTTTTAATCTTTATGATAAATCTTACACTATGGACTTAGAGGATTTTACCACTGCTTGCAAACTTCCACAATGGGGTAGTATAAGGGATCCTCGCAAATCTGAATTTAGAGATTTTCTTGCTAGCATAACTGTGGGAGAATCTAGAGATATTACACAAGCTACCATAGGGAGCATTCACTTTCCTGCTATACATTATTTTGCTCTCTTCATAGGTAGATGCATTAATGGTAAAGATGAGGCATGTCACATGTGTGTCCCCGATCTTATTATTCTTAGGAGTGTTGTGTTAGGAGACAAATCATATAATTTGGGAGCCATTGTTGCACGTAGGTTGCATCTTAATAGACTTAATGGAGATTTCTTTGGTGGAATTTATGCAACCCGCATAGCTAATTTTCTTGGTATAGCCATACGCAAAGATGATATTGAATTACCTCCTGCTTTTCTAGATTTTAATGCTATGGTTCACCACCAGTTTGTCGAGAGGAACGAATCACCTCTCCAGTATCGACTAATCTTTGACAGATGTCGTGATGTCCGTATTACTCTCCCTGCTCCTGCCTTCTTTGATTATCAGGCAACAGGAGGATATACTATTACCAGAGAGGAGGCAGATGAGTACAAGAGGAGAGAGGAGGCCGCTCGTCGCCACGCTGTAGCTCAGCGGGCGATAGCTGCTGCATCGCAGTATGACCCCAACTACTATTATGGATATCCGCCAGGCCATCCATGGCCATAGACCAACTTAGGCAAAAAGCCTAAGCTTGGGGGAGTACGTATTTCCCACCGACATTACATTTATGCTCACACACTCATTGCTAGATGTCGATGCTCATACTTTTTCATTGTATCATCCATGCTAGTTTATTTTCATTTTTATGATTTCTTCTTGTGTGTTTAATAAACCTTAAGAAAAACCAAAAAAAATAGTTGTAGCTTTTAATTAATCTACCTTCCATGCTTGTAGACGTAATTAAAAAGAAAACCCCAAAAGATTTCCTGTTCTTCTTTTGCTTGTTGGGAGCTTTCCCGTGTAAATAGTTTTGTTTCTTTTCTTTTCTTTGGGGGTCGATAGGAGAAGACCATAATTAAATTGTTGAAGTGGCTCTTATATGCATTATTGTTGATCTGACAAAAGAGCCCATATTGCCTTGTCTTCTCCTGTTTATTGAATGCTTGTAGATTCCAGCTTAGTCCAATGCATGCGCACTATTATTATTATTCACATCATTCGGTCGTGCAAGTGAAAGGAAATAATGATGATTATATGATGAACTTATTGAGATGAGAAAAGTCGGTATGAACTCGACCTCTTTTTTTTGTAAATATGATTAGTTCATCGTTCCTGATTTAGCCTATTATGAATAAACATGTTTGCAATGACAACTAGAGATCATAGTTTCTTATGCCATGCTTAATTAGCTATGAGTTATAATGGTTTACCTTGCATGCCAACATGCTATTAAAATGGTTATGATGTGGTATGATAGGGTGGTATCCTCCTCTGAATGATTTAAGTGACTTGACTTGGCACATGTTCACGCATGTAGTTGAAACAAAATCAACATAGCCTTCACAATATTTATGTTCATGGTGGATTATATCCTACTCATGCTTGCACTAGGTGTTGATTATTTTTAATGCATGTTCATGACTGTTGTCACTCTCTAGCTGGTCGCTTCCCAGTCTTTTGCTAGCCTTCACCGGTACTAAGCGGGAATACTGCTTGTGCATCCAAACTCCTAAAACCCAAAAGTTATTCCACATGAGTCCACTATACCTACCTATATACGGTATCTACCTGCCGTTCCTAGTAAATTTGTATGTGCCAAACTCTAAACCTTCAAATAAATATCCTGTTTTGTATGATCGAATAGCTCATGTATCAACTAGGGTTGTCTGTATCTTCCATGTTAGGCGGGTTATTCTCAAGAGGAGTGGACTCCGCTCCTCACTCACGAGATAAATGGCTGGTCACCGGGATGCCCAGTCCCATGCTTTATGCAAACTAAATCAAAATAATTGCAAACAAAACTCCCCCTGGGACTCTTGTTAGTTGGAGTACTCGTTGTTTCGAGCAAGCCATGGATTGATGCTTGTTGGTGGAAGGGGGAGTATAAACTTTACCATTCTGTTTGGGAACCGCCTATAATGTGTTTAGCATGGAAGATATCGCCATCTCTTGGTTGTTATGTTGACAATGAAAGTATACCGCTCAAAATATTATTCACCTCTATTTCAAAACCGAGCTCTGGAACCTCTACAAATCCTTGCTTCCCTCTGTGAAGGGCCTATCTATTTACTTTTATGCTGAGTCATCACCCTCTAATTAAAAAGCACCATTTGGAGAGCACTGGTGTCATTTGCATTCATTATTGTTAGTTTACATTGGGTATGACTTGACTGGATCTCTTTTACCATGAATTACAATGTCTAGTCAGTCCTTGGTCTTTAAAGGTGCTCTGCATTTATGTTTTGCGTTCTCAGAAAGGGCTAGCGAGATACCATGTTGTTATATCATATTATGATTGTTTTGAGAAAGTGTTGTCATCCGAGATTTATTATTATGGCTCGCTAGTTGATTATGCTATTGATATGAGTAAACTTGAGACCTATGCGTTATTGCGAATGTGGTTAGTTATAATCTTTGCTGAAAACTTGAATGCTGGCTTTACATATTTACAACAACAAGAGCAAACAGAGTTTGTAAAAGTTTTTCTTTATCACTTTCAGTTTATCAACTGAATTGCTTGAGGACAAGCAAAGGTTTAAGCTGGGGGAGTTGATATGTCTCCAATGTATCTACTTTTCCAAACACTTTTGCCCTTGTCTTGGACTCTAACTTGCATGATTTGAATGGAACTAACCCGAAGTAACGTTGTTTTCAGCAGAATTACCATGGTGTTATTTATGTGCAGGAGCAAACATTCTCGGAATGAGCTGAAACTTCACGGAGCCACTTTTTAGAAAATAAGAAAAATACCTGCAAAAGATGAAGGCCAGGGGGCCCACCACCTCTCCACGAGGGTGCGGGCACGCCCCGTACCTCGTGGGCCCCCTGTTGCCTCTCCGACTCCAACTCCAACTCCATATATTGAGTTTCGGGGAGAAAAAAATCAGAGAGAAGAAATCATCGCGTTTTACGATACGGAGCCGCCACCAAGCCCTAAAACCTCTCGGGAGGGCTGATCTGGAGTCCGTTCGGGGCTCCGGAGAGGGGAATTCGTCGCCATCGTCATCATCAACCATCCTCCTTCACCAATTTCATGATGCTCACCGCCGTGCGTGGGTAATTCCATCGTAGGCTTGCTGGACGGTGATGGGTTGGATGGGATCTATCATGTAATCAAGTTAGTTTTGTTAGGGTTTGATCCCTAGTGTCCACTATGTTCTGAGATTGATGTTGCTATGACTTTGCTATGCTTAATGCTTGTCACTAGGGCCCTAGTGCCATGATTTCAGATCTGAACCTATTATGTTTTCATCAATATATGAGTGTTCTTGATCCTATCTTGCAAGTCTATAGTCACCTATTATGTGTTATGATCCGTTAACCCCGAGGTGACAATAATCGGGATACTTACCGGTGATGACCGTAGTTTGAGGAGTTCACGTATTCACTATGTGTTAATGCTTTCTTCCGGCCAGTTCTCTATTAAAAGGAGGCCTTAATATCCCTTAGTTTCCGTAAGGACCCCGCTGCCACGGGAGCGTAGGACAAAAGATGTCATGAAAGTTCTTTTCCATAAGCATGTATGACTATATTCGGAATACATGCCTACATTATATCAGTGAACTAGAGCTAGTTCTGTGTCACCCTAGGTTATGACTGTTACATCATGAACCGCATCCGGCATAATTCTCCATCACCGATCCATTGCCTATGAGCTTTTCATATATTGTTCTTTGCTTATTTACTTTTCCGTTGCTATTGCTATCATCACTACAAAATACCAAAAACATTACTTTTACTATTGTTACCTTTTGCTACCAGTACCACTACTATCATATTACTTTGCTACTAAATACATTGCTGCAGATATTAAGTTTCCAAGTGTGGTTGAATTGACAACTCAGCTGCTAATACTTGAGAGTATTCTTTGGCTCCCCTTGTGTCGAATCAATAGATTTTGGTTAAATACTCTACCCTCGAAAATTGTTGCGATCCCCTATACTTGTGGGTTATCAGCGATCAAATACGGTTATGCGTACAGTTGTGCTTAAAAATAGAATTATACAGGCTAAATCGTTTTCGGTCGTAAGTATGTCCCACATAGTCAGTCCTGACTAAACGTTTCCATTCGTATGTACATTCCACATAGTTAATCAAGTATGTACAACCCACACAGTTAATCCAAGAAGTATGTTTCCGTTCGTACATACGTCCCACACAGTCACTCCAAGGAAAATGTATCCGTTCGTAGGTACATCACACACAATTTTCCCCATTAATTCATTTGTGATAGTGTTACCATTGCAGACGATATTAATAATTTTATCGTTTGCGTTATTGAATGCATCACACACAATGCCTAGAAGAAACTGTGTGGCAAAGGTTGTCCATCACACACACTTTTTATGTGGTAAACATTTGCGCAAGGTGGCCTAACGAAAACAGTGTTTAAGAGGATGTCATGTGTGATTGTTCGTAGATCCAACAGGGTTTATTCCTAAAAACTGTGTGCATTGCCTGAGGTCATCACCCACGGTGTTTTCTCAATAATAGTTTGCAATAAAAAAATCCAATTAGCAGGCTAATTGTCCTATTATTAATAATCCATTTATTAATCTAATTGACATTTCATATTAATCACATAATATATTCATTTTCATATTAAGGAAGCAGGATTTCATAATTGAAATACATCAGAGTACAACATCATATAACTTCAGCACTCAGCTACCCCGTTACACAAGTGCACCAGCACCAAGTTTCACATGCAACATCTATAACCTTTCGAAATTAGCATCATACATGGTATATATACAAATGAATCTCATCTGGAAAACTGTTGAAGCGGAAGGTGAATATTTAGCCTTCATTGATGTTGCAGCTCATTGCAACTTTAGGCTAGTGCCTGTGGATGATTGACCTCCATCCTTCATCCTCTTCAGGAACACTTCAGTATTGAACTGTGGGTGTTGTATGAATACCTTCCTCGCCTCGAGACCATAGAGGTGGTTTGAGAGATAATCATTAGTGAACTTATTTGGAAAGACCTGAAAACAAGGATGTGCATAAATATCTTCTCTATATTGGAAATGGGGCAAAGGAATAAAAAAGGCAAGGTATAATAGTTAGTACCATCTTGTAGTGAACTGATGTCTTCTTCATTGTGCAGACAAAGATCTTGTTGTTTTTTGTCGCTAATTTGTTTATCCTAACAATCTTTCTGAGTTTCTTGACTTGACTAATATTCATGGACAACTCATTTCCCCATATGCAAAAAGGGTCGAATAGTGGGTCAAAACCTCTGACAGCAGGACCTACACATGCAAGACCAAATCGTTAGAAACCTATATATTAGAATGGTTCCCGCAAGTGCACAATATTGTGCTATTATACAAAGGACCATGCATGTGCAAACCTCATTTATAAACCTAAGTGCTTCCCATTGTTTCCCTGCAACACATATAAGGTAGTCTGTGATCAGGTTAAGTGAGGGTTCACATGCTATCAGTAAAATTTGTTGATGAAAAATAAGCACATTGCAGATTCATCAGATTAATTAAAGCCACATGGAAAACCCATTTATCCAAGCCAAGCATGATTAAGAACTAGGAAATATAACAATTGTATATGTTTCTCATGTATTAAGTGCAGCCAAATTCGATTCATTCCTCACATGCACAACAATACAAAATTCTACCCATGAAAATTGGACATCGTATTATAGAATTGAACCAAGCAGTTAACTAAACACCACAACAAATGAACCAAACATTAACTGAGCGCCAGATTGCACAATATATCATACTCATAATAGAAGATCAGACAGTTAACCAAACCAAGCAAGCTTAACAACTTGGAAATATAGCAATTGTATTTGTTTTCTATGTATTTAGTAGAGCCAAATTCGATTTATTTCTCACATGGTATACAATAACAGAAAGCACCCACAACAATTGAACATCGCATTGCAGAATTGAACCAAACAGTTAACTAAACACCACAACAATTGAACCAAACATTAAGTGAACACCACATTGCACAATGTATAACATACTAGAAGATCAGAAAGTTAACAAACCCAAGCATGCTTGACAACTTGGAAATATAGCAATTATATTTGTTTCTCATGTATTTTGTAAAGATAAATTTGATTTATTTCTCACATGGAAGACAATACAAAATTGCACCCTAAAGAATTGAACATCACATTTGCATAATTGAACCAAACAGTTAACTAAACACCACAACAACTGAACCAAACGTTAACTAAGCACCACATTGCACAATGTATAACATACTAGAAGATCAAACAGTTAACCAAACCAAGCATGATTGACAACTTGGAAATATAGCAGTTAATTAGTGAGTGCCACATTGCGCGACATATAGAACATATACACTAGAGCAACAGATTGCATGGTAAGAGTAGATAGGACAATTCACTAGAATTTGTTAAGGAAAGGCAAGAGCAGCACATGCAATAGGTAAACCGAGCATGCTTAACCAGCATAGCTAGCAAACTGAACATAGGTCCTTATAGTGAGCTAATAAGACAAGCTACTCCTCATCATCAGAGATATCAATGATGATTGGCTCCTTCGACATGGAAGAGGGCGAGGGCTCCACATCGTGGGTGCCATTGTCGTAGTGGTGAGTTGCCTGAGCCGCTCCGAGAACAAACCTGCCCGCTCTCGAGTTGAGGTAAGCATGGGCACGCTGAGAAAACACATCGTAGTCTTCATCGAAGGTACCGACGGTGGCCTCGAGAAAACGCCATGAGTTGTCATTTAAAGCAGCCAACCACATTGTGGTGTGGACGCGCGAGCATTGACGGTGGCCTCGACGGCGAGGTGATCCTCCAAGATCTGGGGGTCGGCACGAATGGCAGCCATCACAACCTCATCCGCGCATGCGGCCGTGATTTTCTTCTCCGCTACCAAATGCTCCTTGAGCTCCTAGCTATAATGCGTGCACCATGGCTTAGGGTGACACTTATTTGGGGGAGGGGTCGGTGATTTGGGTGGAAGGTGTCGCGCCGGCGATCGGGGCATGTGGGATGTGGAAGGAGGAGGAGGATGGGGCTCGGGTGTGGATTACCTGCCTGGATCGATGAGGCCGAGCAGCGTGAAGGAGGGTCGCCAGTGAGGAGGCAGCGCTACAAGCAAGGAGTAAAGGTTTCAACATGGAAAGGAAGGCGAAAATAGGGGAAATGTGGATTTTGGTAAGGGGGAGGGGCGGGGAGGTAGATATTTCCGTGGAAGCCGAAAATTTTGGATCAGTGCAGTGAAAAAACTGGCGCACAAAGTATCATCAGACACGATCCCTTATTCAGCACTATGTACGATATGTGAACATCACAAATGATTCATATAGCTGCAGACTAAGGCATAGCCTAGTGGTGGGAAGGGGTTGATGCCTTCCCACCCACCCAGGTTCAGGGCACGGTACTTGCAATTTGGATTTGTTGCACCAATTATACTGTAGGGGGTTCCCTTAGAGTCTTCTTATCAAAAAAAGATTCATATAGGTTAACTCGTGTGTGATGAGTTTGAACGTGAAAAATTTTGGTTCAAATTTCCCTGGTTACAATGGTCACCCACATCATTGCATAATTTGGGTACACAAAGGAGACTACACCGCACCCACACTTCTTAATCGAGCAAGTTCAGCAATTAAATAGAGCTACCTGACCTAAACATTACTCCAACAAATTAAAGACCAGCGCTCTTAATTAAACAAAACAAAGAGTACTACTACGGCTGGTGCTCATCGATCTCCGCAACCTCCTCCATGTCCAGCTCGTGCCAAATGATCTCCTGGGAAGGGGCTCCATGGCATCCATCACACCATACTCGGCAAGCATCTCGCCATCCGCGTCCGCTATCTCTTTGGAAAAGGCCGCCACGAGCTGAGCGTGGGCGGCCGCGATCTGGGCTTGGACAGGCTCCATCGTGGCAAGGTATGCCGCGGAGGAACAGGCGGCTGCTCGAACACTCTCGGCAATTGCCAACTCTTTGGCCATGGGTTGCCGACCATTGTCAGAGAAGTTTCATTCAATTTGTACGGTGACCGCCACGAGCTGGGCATGGGCGGCCTCTACATGGTCATGGGCGGCCTCCATCAGGGCTAAGGCCGCCGCTCTAGAACGGACAGCTGTTGTGCCACTCTCGCCAGTTGCTATACTTGAGGCAAATGTTGCTGCCGCCACCTGAGAAGCAACAATAGCCGTTTGGGCTGCCTTGGCCACCCGGTCACAGATTACGGCCGTGCTCATGTAGCTGGTTAGCACGAGCATGGCGGCTACGGCCGCGCTCCCGCCGGAGTGGGCCACCGAAGTTGCCCTCACGACGCGGGTCCACATCCTCATCTTTCACCGGCGATGATTGAACAGTGAAATGATATTTGAGGAGCAAGCTAGTGTGCTTGACATGCCGGTTGTGTGTAGCCGAGGCACCTTCTCACGTAAGTCATATGCGTATTATACTCCGACGGTGCTCCAACATATTTTGTACTGCATCTCACACGGTTGGTGATAATAAACTGTGTGCGATATACTTAATTTTTCATCTTGATTTGAATTACATAATGGGGTCACAGCGGCAAAGGAGGGTGTTTGAATTGCTAGAACTTTTATCTGTAGTGAACATGAAACTATAGGTGTGTCGTCAAAAAAATGGAATTAATCAAGGTTCATTTGGACATTTTTATACATTAGCTTGGTTTTTTAGCCATTTCAGGTGCACAATTCAAAACTAAATTACATGCACATGCTCCGGTGCACCAAAATGGGTTGTAAAATCATATATGTGTCCATGGGTTTATGCTTATGTACCATTAAAGAAATGGGGATGGATTTCGAACACCACGACACTGTGGCTCTCCGGTAAACGTTGAGGTACTTGCTTTTATAATTCTAGTAAATCCAAAACCCGTCTGAAATTCATGAACCTTGGCATGCTATCATGGAATGGCATCAACATGCTGGGGTACAATATATTGTCCCGTTTGGGGCAGGTTATGGTATAAGCTTCTCACAAACCAGAGCTTCTCAAAAGAAGCCTCATGGTTCCCGTACGGAAACATGTCACCTTTGTGGACAAAATGATATTCTTCGCCTCTTCTTGATTTCATCTTTTTTCTGGTGTTAACATAGAACAACAGGAGTGTCTGTTAAATTTTGGAATTTTCCGGGGATCGTTTGGACATTTTTATACGTTAACTAAATTTTTTAGGCATTTATGTGCATAATTCGAAATTGAACTACATGCACATGCTCCAGTGCATAAAAGAGGGTTGGAAAATCAAATGTGTGTCCTTGGTTGCAAGCTCAGGTCACATGCAAGAAATGAGAATGAATGTCAAACACCTTGACATTGTTGCTCGACCTCTAACATTGAGATACATGGTTTTAAAATTCTAGTAAATCAATAACTCGTCTGAAATTCATGAAACTTGACATGATATCATGGAACGGCGTCAACATGCTATGGTAAAAATATTTTCACATTTGGGGCAGGTTTGGTTATAAGCTTCTCGCAAACCAGAGTTTCTCACAACAAGCCTGATGGTTTCGGTAGGGAACGTGCCACCTTGGGGGCCGAAACAATATCCGTTGCCTCTTCTTGCTATCAATTTTTTTTCTCATGTCAACATAGAACAACAAGATTTTTGTGTCAATTTTTGGGATTTTTTGAGGTTCGCTTGGACATTTTTATACATTAACTAAGTTTTCTATGCATTTATGTGCATAATTTAAATTTTGACTACATGCACATGCTCCAGTGCATATAAATGGGTTCAAGATTGAAATGTGTGTCCTTGGTTGCATGCTAAAGTCCGATTCAAGAAATGGGAATGAATGTCAAACAGCTTGCCACCGTCGCTCGGCCACTAACATTGAGATACATGGTTTTAAAATTCTAGTAAATCAAAAAAAGCGTCTGAAGTTTATGAAACTCGACATGCTAGCATGGAATGGTAGCAACATGCCATGGTAAAAATATTGTCCCATTTGGGGCAGATTGGCGTATAAGCTTCTCATAAATCAGAGCTTCTCACAACAAGGCTCATGGTTACGGTAGGGAACGACGTTTCACCTTTCTGGACGAAATGATATCCATTGCCTCTTCTTGATTTCAATTTTTTTCAAGTGTCAACATAGAACAACAGGAGTGTTGTGTTAAATTTAGGAATTTTCTGGGGTTCGTTTGGACATTTTTATACATTAACTAAGTTTTCTATGCATTTATGTGCACAATTCAAATTTGAACTATAGGCACATGCTCCAGTGCATGTAAATTGGTTGAAAAATCAAATCTTTGTCATTGGTTGCATGCTTAGGTCTCATGCAAGAAATTGGAATGAATGTCAAACACCTTGCCACTGTCGCTTGGCCGTAAACATTGAGATACATGGTTTTTAAATTTTAGTAAATCCAAAACTCGTCTGAAATTCATGAAACTTGACATTTGCTATCATAGAGCGGCATCAACATGCTGTGGTAAAAATTTTGTTCCATTTGGGGCAGGTTTGGGTATAAGCTTATCGCAAACCAGAGTTTCTAACTACAGGCCTGATGGTTTTGGTAGGAAACATGCCACCTTTGGGGACGAAACTATATCCGTTGCCCCTTCTTTCTTTCAAAATGTTTCTAGTGTCAACATAGAACAACAAGAGTGTTGTGTCAATTTTTGAGATTTTTCGGGCTTCGCTTGGACATTTTCATACATTAACTGGGTTTTCTAGGCATTTTATGTGCATAATTCAAATTTGAACTACATGCACATGCTCTAGTGTATAAAAATGGGTTGACATATCAAATGTGTGTGCTTGGATGCATGCTTAGGTCTCGTGCAAGAAATGGGAATGAATTTCAAACACCAGGGCATAGTTGATTGCCGGAAAAATGTTGAGATACTTTGTTTTAAAATTCTAGTAAGTCCAAAACTCGTCTGAAATTCATGAAACTCGGCATGCTATTATGGAATGGAACCCGACATGCTGTGGTTAGTTTCGTGTCCATTTTAAGAGAAGGCGCACTCGAATAACAACCAACAAAGGCATTTTGAAGCAAACGGCTGCCACTTTAACATCTCAAATGTTTGTATAATTTAAATCGTGTGCGTTCTATTAACCATTCGCGTCACACCACTCTTGTGAACGTAGTAATTTCAAAAAAATTCCTACGCACACGCAAGATCATGGTGATGTATAGAAATGAGAGGGGAGAGTGTTGTCTACGTACCTTCGAAGACCATAAGCGGAAGCGTTAAAACAACGCGGTTGATGTAGTCATACGTCTCCACGATCGACCGATCCTCAGCACCGAACATATGGCACCTCCGTGTTCCGCACACATTCAGCTCGGTGATGTCCCGCTAGCTCACGATCTAGTAGGGATTCCGGGAAGAGCTTCGTCGGCACGACGGTGTGGTGACGGTGATGATGATGCTACCAACGCAGTGCTTCGCCTAAGAACCACTACGATATGACCGAGGTGGATTATGGTTGAGGGGGGCACCGCACACGGCTAAGAGATCAATGATCAATTGTTGTCTCCATGGGGTGCCCCCTGCCCCCGTATATAAAGGAGATAGGGGGAGGCAGCCAGCCAAGGAGGAGGGCACGCCAAGGGGGGAGTCCTACTCCCACCGGGAGTAGGACTCCTCCTTTCCTAATAGGAGTAGGAGAATGGGAAGGAAGGGAGAGAGGAAGAGAAGGAAAGGGGGGCGCCGCCCCCCCTCCTTGTCCAATTCGGACTAGAGGGGGAGGGGGCGTGTGGCTGCCCTTAGCCGCCCCTCCTCTTCTCCCACTAGGGCCCATTAGGCCCAATATAGTCCCCGGGGGTTCTGGTAACCCCCCGGTACTCCGGTATATGCCCGAAACCTCCCGAAACACTTCCGGTGTCTGAACATAGTCGTCCAATATATAGATCTTTATGTCTCGACCATTTTGAGACTCCTCGTCATGTACGTGATCATATCCGGGACTCTGAACTACCTTCGGTACATCAAAACACAAAAACTCATAATACCGATTGTCACAGAACTTTAAGCGTGCGGACCCTACGGGTTCAAGAACTATGCAGACATGACCGAGACAAGTCTCCGGTCAATAACCAATAGCAGAACCTAGATGCTCATATTGGTTCCTACATATTCTACGAAGATCTTTATCGGTCAAACCGCATAACAATATACGTTGTTCCCTTTGTCATCGGTAAGTTACTTGCCCGAGATTCGATCATTGGTATCTTAATACCTAGCTCAATGTCGTTACTGGCAAGTCTCTTTACTCGTTCTGTAGTGCATCATCCCGTAACTAACTCATTAGTCACATTGCTTGCAAGTCCTATAGTGATGTGCATGACCGAGAGGGCCCAGAGATACATCTCCGACAATCAGAGTGACAAATGCTATTCTTGATCTATGCCAACTCAACAAACACTATCGTAGACACCTGTAGAGCACCTTTATAATCACCCAGTTACGTTGTGACGTTTGGTAGCACACAAAGTGTTCTTCTGGTATTCGGGAGTTGCATAATCTCATAGTCATAGGAACATGTATAAGTAATGGAGAAAGCAATAGCAGTAAACTAAACGACCAAGTGCTAAGCTAACAAAATGGGTCAAGTCAATCACATCATTCTGTGATCCCGTTAATCAAATGACAACTCATGTCTATGGCTAGGGAACTCAACCATCTTTGATCAACGAGCTAGTCAAGTAGAGGCATACTAGTGACACTATGTTTGTCTATGTATTCACACATGTATTATGTTTCCGGTTAATACAATTCCAGCATGAATAATAAACATTTATCATGATATGAGGAAATAAGTAATAACTTTATTATTGCCTATAGGGCATATTTCCTTCAGTCTCCCACTTGCACTAGAGTCAATAATCTAGATTACACAGTAATGATTCTAACACCCATCGAGTCTTAGTGCTGATCATGTTTTGCTCGTGGAAGAGGCTTAGTCAACGGGTCTGCAACATTCAGATCCGTATGTATCTTGCAAATCTCTATGTCTCCCACCTGGACTTGATCCCGGATGGAATTGAAGCATCTCTTGATGTGCTTGGTTCTCTTGTGAAATCTGGATTCCTTTGCCAAGGCAATTGCACCAGTATTGTCACAAAAGATTTTCATTGGACCCGATGCACTAGGTATGACACCTAGATCGGATATGAACTCCTTCATCCAGACTCCTTCATTTGCTGCTTCCAAAGCATATATGTACTCCGCTTCACACGTAGATCCCGCCACGACGCTTGGTTTAGAACTGCACCAACTGACATCTCCACCGTTCAATATAAACAGGTATCCGGTTTGCGATTTAGAATCGTCCGGAACAGTGTCAAAGCTTGAATCGACGTAACCATTTATGACGAGCTCTTTGTCACATCCATAAACGAGAAACATATCCTTAGTCCTCTTTAGGTACTTCAGGATGTTCTTGACCGCTGTCCAGTGATCCACTCCTGGATTACTTTGGTACCTCCCTGCTAAACTAATAGCAAGGCACACATCAGGTCTGGTATACATCATTGCATACATGATAGAGCCTATGGCTGAAGCATAGGGAATATTTTTCATTTTCTCTCTATCTTCTGCAGTGGTCTGCATTGACTCTGACTCAACTTCACACCTTGTAACACAGGCAAGAACCCTTTCTTTACTTGATCCATTTTGAACTTTTTCAAAACTTTGTCAAGGTATGTGCTTTGTGAAAGTCCAATTAAGCGTCTTGATCTATCTCTATAGATATTGATGCCTAATATGTAAGCAGCTTCACCGTGGTCTTTCATTGAAAAAACTCTTATTCAAGTATCCTTTTATGCTATCCAGAAATTCTATACCATTTCCAATCAACAATATGTCATCCACATATAATATTAGAAATGCTACAGAGCTCCCACTCACTTTCTTGTAAATACAGGCTTCACCAAACGTCTGTATAAGACCATATGCTTTGATCACACTATCAAAACATTTAATCCAACTCCGAGAGGCTTGCACTAGTCCATAAATGGATCACTAGAGCTTGCACACTTTGTTTGCTCCCTTTGGATCGACAAAACCTTCTGGTTGCATCATATACAACTCTTCTTCAAGAAATCCATTAAGGAATGCAGTTTTGACATCCATTTGCCAAATTTCATAATCATAAAATGCGGCAATTGCTAAGATGATTCGGACAGACTTAAGCATCGGTACGGGTGAGAAAGTCTCATCATAGTCAACCCCTTGAACTTGTCGAAAACCTTTCGCAACAAGTCGAGCTTTGTAGTCAGTAACATTACCGTCAGTATCAGTCTTCTTCTTGAAGATCCATTTATTTTCTATGGCTTGCCGATCATCGGGCAAGTCAACCAAAGTCCATACTTTGTTCTCATACATGGATCCCATCTCAGATTTCATGGCTTCAAGCCATTTTGCGGAATCTGGGCTCACCATCGCTTCTTCATAGTTTGTAGGTTTTCCTTGGTCAAGTAACATGACCTCCAGAATAGGATTACCATACCACTCTGGAGCGGATCTTACTCTGGTTGACCTACGAGGTTCGGTAGTAACTTGATCTGAAGTTTCATGATCAATATCATTAGCTTCGTCACTAATTGGTGTAGGCGTCACAGGAACCGGTTTCTGTGATGAACTACTTTCCAATAAGGGAGCAGGTACAGTTACCTCATCAAGTTCTACTTTCCTTCCACTCACTTCTTTCGAGAGAAACTCCTTCTCTAGAAAGGATCCATTCTTAGCAACAAATGTCTTGCCTTCGGATCTGTGATAGAAGGTGTACCCAACAGTTTCCTTTGGGTATCCTATGAAGACACATTTCTCCGATTTGGGTTCGAGCTTATCAGGTTGAAGTTTTTCACATAAGCATCGCAGAACCAAACTTTAAGAAATGACAACTTTGGTTTCTTGCCAAACCATAGTTCATAAGGTGTCGTCTCAACGGATTTCGACGGTGCCCTATTTAACGTGAATGCAGCCGTCTCTAAAGCATAACCCCAAAATGATAGCGGTAAATCAGTAAGAGACATCATAGATCGCACCATATCTAGTAAAGTACGATTACGATGTTCGGATACACCATTACGCTGTGGTGTTCCGGGTGGCGTGAGTTGTGAAACTATTCCGCATTGTTTCAAATGTAGACCAAACTCGTAACTCAAATATTCTCCTCCACGATCAGACCGTAGAAACTTTATTTTCTTGTTATGATGATTTTCCACTTCACTCTGAAATTCTTTGAACTCTTCAAATGTTTGAGATTTATGCTTCATTAAGTAGATATACCCATATCTGCTCAAATCATGTGTGAAGGTGAGAAAATAACGATACCCGCCGCGAGCCTCAATATTCATCAGAGCACATACATCAGTATGTATGATTTCCAATAAATCTATTGCTCGCTCCATTGTTCCGGAGACCGGCATTTTAGTCATCTTGCCCATGAGGCATGGTTCGCAAGTACCAAGTGATTCATAATCAAGTGATTCCAGAAGTCCATCAGTATGGAGTTTCTTCATACGCTTCACACCAATATGACCAAAACGGCAGTGCCACAAATAAGTTGCACTATCATTATCAACTCTGCATCTTTTAGCTTTAGCATTATGAATGTGTGTATCACTACTATCGAGATTCGACACAAATAGACCACTCTTCAAGGGTGCATGGCCATAAAAGATATTATTCATATAAATAGAACAACCGTTATTCTCAGACTTAAATAAATAACCGTCTCACATGAAACAAGATCCAGATATAATGTTCATTCTTAACGCTGGCACCAAAAAACAATTATTCAGGTCGAAAACTAATCTCGAAGGTAGATGTAGAGGTAGCGTGCCGACGGCGATCACATCGACTTTGGAACTATTTCCCATGCGCATCGTCACCTCATCCTTAGCCAGTCTTCGCTTAATCCGTAGTCCCTGTTTCGAGTTGCAAATATTAGCAACAGAACCAGTATCAAATACCCAGTTGCTACTGCAACCTCTAGTAAGGTACACATCAATAACATGTATATCACATATACCTTTGTTCACCTTGCCATCCTTCTTATCTGCCAAATACTTGGGGAAGTTCCGCTTCTAGTGACCAGCCTGTTTGCAGTAGAAGCACTCAGTCTCAAGCTTAGGTCCAGACTTAGGTTTCTTCTCTTGAGTAGCAACTTGTTTGCCGTTCTTCTTGAAGTTCCCCTTCTTCTTCCCTTTACCCTTTTTCTTGAAACTGTTGGTCTTGTTGACCATCAACACTTGATGCTCCTTCTTGATTTCTACCTCCACAGCCTTTAGCATTGCGAAGATCTCGGGAATTGTTTTATTCATCCCTTGCATATTATAGTTCATCATGAAGCTCTTGTAGCATGGTGGTAGTGATTGAAGAATTCTGTCAATGACACTATCCTCCGGAAGATTAACTCCCAGTTGAATCAAGTGATTGTTATACCCAGACATTTTGAGTATATGTTCACTGATAGAACTATTCTCTTCCATCTTGCAGCTATAGAACTTATTGGAGACTTCATATCTCTCAATTCGGGCATTTTCTTGAAATATTAACTTCAACTCCTGAAACATCTCATATGCTCCATGATGTTCAAAACATCGTTGAAGTCCCGGTTCTAAGACGTAAAGCATGGCACACTGAACTATCAAGTATTCATCAGCTTTGCTCTGCCAGACGTTCTTAACGTCGTTAGTAGCATCTGCAGCAGGCCTAGCACCCAGCAGTGCTTCCAGGACGTAATTCGTCTGTGCAGCAATGAGGATAATCCTCAAGTTACGTACCCAGTCCATGTAATTGCTACCACCATCTTTCAACTTTGCTTTCTCAAGGAACACAGTAAAATTCAACGGAACAACAACACGGGCCATCTATCTACAATAACATAGACAAGCAAAATACTATCAGGTACTAAGTTCATGATAAATTTGAGTTCAATTAATCATATTACTTAAGAACTCCCACTTAGATAGACATCCCTCTAATCATCTAAGTGATCACGTGATTCATATCAACTAAACCATAACCGATCATCACGTGAGATGGAGTAGTTTTCAATGGTGAACATCTCTATGTTGATCATATCTACTATATGATTCACGCTCGACCTTTCGGACTCAGTGTTCCGAGGCCATATCTTGTCAAGTTTAACCCGAGTATTCTGCGTGTGCAAAACTGTCTTACACCCGTTGTAGATGAACATTGAGCTTACCACACCCGATCATCACGTGGTGTCTCGGCACGACGAACTTTGGCAATGGTGTATACTCAGGGAGAACACTTTTACCTTGAAATTTAGTGAGAGATCATCTTATAATGCGACCATCAAACAAAGCAAAATAAGATGCGTAAAGGATAAACATCACATGCAATCAATATAAGCGATATGATATGGCCATCATCATCTTGTGCCTTTGATCTCCATCTCCAAAGCACCGTTATGATCACCATCGTCACCGACGCAACATCTTGATCTCCATCGTAGCATCGTTGTCATCTCGCCAACTATTGCTTCTACGACTATCGCTACCGCTTAGTGATAAAGTAAAGCAATTACAGGGTGATTGCATTGCATACAATAAAGCGACAACCATATGGCTCCTGCCAGTTGCCGATAACTCCGTTACAAAGCATGATCATCTCATACAATAAATATAGCACCATGTCTTGACTATATCACATCACAACATGCCCTGCAAAAATAAGTTAGACGTCCTCTACTTTGTTGTTGCAAGTTTTACGTGGCTACTACGGGCTGAGCAAGAACTGTTCTTACCTACACATCAAAACCACAACAATATTTCGTCAAGTTATTGTTGTTTTAACCTTCACAAGGACCGGGCGTAGCCACACTCGGTTCAACTAAAGTTGGAGAAACTGACACCCGCCAGCCACCTGTGTGCAAAGCACGTCGGTAGAACTAATCTCGCGTAAGCATACGCATAATGTCAGTACGGGCCGCTTCATCCAACAATACAGCCAAATCAAAGTATGACATGCTGGTAAGCAGTATGACTTGTATTGCCCACAACTCACTTGTGTTCTACTCGTGCATATAACATCTACGCATAAACTTGGCTCGGAAGCCACTCTTGGGGAACGTAGTAATTTTAAAAAAATTCCTACGCACACGCAAGATCATGGTGATGTATAGCAACGAGAGGGGAGAGTGTTGTCTATGTACCCTCATAGACCGTAAGAGGAAGCGTTATAACAACATGGTTGATGTAGCCGTACGTCTTCACGGTCGACCGATCTTCAGCACCCAACGTACGACACCTCCGCGTTCAGCACACGTTCAGCTCGATGACGTCCCGCGAGCTCACGATCCAGTAGAGCTTCCGGGAAGAGCTTCGTCAGCACGACGGCGTGGTGACGGTGATGATGATGCTACCGACGTAGGGCTTCGCCTAAGCACCGCTACGATATGACCGAGGTGAATTATGGTGGAGGGGGGGCACCGCACACGGCTAAGAGATCAATGAACAATCGTTGTCTCCATGGGGTGCCCCTGCCCCCGTATATAAAGGAGCTAGGGGGGAGGCGGCCGGCCAAGGAGGAGGGCGCACCAAGGGGGGAGTCCTACTCCCATCGGGAGTAGGACTCCTCCTTTCCTAGTAGGAGTAGGAGAAGGGAAGGAAGGGAGAGAGGAAGAGAAGGAAAGGGGGGCGCCGCCCCCCTCCTTGTCCAATTCGGACTAGAGGGGGAGGGGGCGCGCGGCTGCCCTTGGCCGCCCCTCCTCTTCTCCCACTAGGGCCCATTAGGCCCAATATACTCCCCGGGGGGGTTCCGGTAACCCCCTGGTACTCCGGTATATGCCCGAAACCTCTCGAAACACTTCCGGTGTCCGAACTTAGTCGTCCAATATATCGATCTTTACGTATCCACCATTTTGAGACTCCTCGTCATGTCCATGATCATATCCGGGACTCCGAACTACCTTCGGTACATCTAAACACAAAAACTCATAAAACTGATCGTCATAGAACATTAAGCGTGCGGACCCTACAGGTTCAAGAACTATGTAGACATGACCGAGACACGTCTCCGGTCAATAACCAATAGCGGAACCTAGATTCTCATATTGGTTCCTACATATTCTACGAAGATCTTTATCGTCAAACCGCATAACAATATAAGTTGTTCCCTTTGTCATCGGTAAGTTACTTGCCCGAGATTCGATCGTCGGTATCTTAATACCTAGCTCAATCTCGTTACCGGCAAGTCTCTTTACTCGTTCTGTAGTGCATCATCCCGTAACTAACTCATTAGTCACATTGCTTGCAAGGCTTATAGTGATGTGCATTACCGAGAGGGCCCAGAGATACCTCTCCGACAATCGGAGTGACAAATCTTATTCTTGATCTATGGCAACTTAACAAACACCATCGGAGACACCTGTAGAGCACCTTTATAATCACCCAGTTACGTTGTGACATTTGGTAGCACATAAAGTGTTCTTCTGGTATTCGGGAGTTGCATAATCTCATAGTCATAGGAACATGTATAAGTCATGGAGAAAGCAATAGAAGTAAACTAAACAATCAAGTGCGAAGCTAACGAAATGGGTCAAGTCAATCACATCATTCTCCTAATGATGTGATCCCATTAATCAAATGAAAACTCATGTCTATGGCTAGGAAACTCAACCATCTTTGATCAATGAGCTAGTCAAGTAGAGGCATACTAGGGACACTATGTTTGTCTATGTATTCACACATGTATTATGTTTCCGGTTAATACAATTCCAGCATGAATAATAAAAATTTATCATGATATGAGGAAATAAATAATAGCTTTATTATTGCCTCTAGGGAATATTTCCTTCAACCACATGTGTCTATTTTAATGGCTAGGAGGTGCCGTGCGGACAACTGCTTGACTGGACAGGAGGCGTGCATACACAGTCCGCTGCGTAGGCTGACCAAGAGGCGTGCAAGTTGTCCTCCAATGCGTAGGCTCACTAGGAAGCGAGCCCTTTGACTTCCATGGCCGCCCGCCTTACTCGCATCCTCTCCATTAATGGCGCCTGAGCCACTGTTTCATACGGGCAACCTTACTATTTGCCTTCCATTCACCTCCCTCCTGCGGACCTCCAACAACGCCATGGCATAGAGGGGTCATCTGTCACTACTCTTCCAATTTGGTGAAGTCGACTCCAAGACGAACGAGATAGAAAATAAGGAGGAATGGGGCCTCATGGATATGGCCCTGAACGAGCTGGCCACGGCGGTTGCTGCCCCCGCGCCCATCCCAGCTCCCATCCCCGCGCCCACGCCTGTGACCATCCCCGTAGCATTGACGGGCTGGTCACGTAGCACTACCGCAGAGCTGGAAGCCGTGCGCGTCAGCGAGGTCTCCGCGGACCCGCACGAGCTCGTGTACATGTCAGTGCCAGCACCCGTGCCCGTGCCCATGCACGCCCCTGCATCCACCGCGACGCCGGTCCCCGTGCATTTGCTTGCACCCGCCGCACCCGTGCCCATGCGCATGCCCCCACTCGGCGGCATGGGACACTGCCGTCGACCACTACCTCGTAGCACCATGAGTTGCTGTCCTCCCGTGCCCCGCCCGTCAATCGCTCGACGACATGATGTTTCATTTCCAGGTGAAGAACATTCTATGTTGCTTTCAAGACTTCAACAATGGCGTCACGGAGGACAAAAACGACAACGCCGGCGGGGCACGCCGCCTCCGCCACCGCCGGAATTAGTTGTTTTGGGTTAATATTGTATCTCGATCATATGAATATAAATTTCCAATGTGACTGAATGAAATATATGGTTTGAAAGAACTTGCATTTTTCTGTCTGAATGTACAGACTTATCAAATGATTTTCTTTAAAAAACGTCAATGATTTTTAAATATAAAACACTCATCGCAAACATTTTAATTAGAACACCCATATGCAAACCGACAGCTTCCCAGGAAGCCAAAGGAAAATGTGCCGAGCAGGATTTGTGCAGCTCTTGATCGCAAATTTTTTAGATAGAACACCCATATGTAAACCAATAGCTTCCGCCATAAGCCAAGGGAAAATGTGCTGATTAGGATTTGTGCAGCTCTTTATCGCAAACGTTTTCGATAGAACACCCGTATGCAAAGTGAGAGCTATGGTCTTCCCTAGTAAGACAAGGGAAAATTTGCCATGCAGGATTTGTGCATCTCTTCAACGCAAATGCTTCAGATTGAATACGGTATGCAAATCAAGACTTCGGTGTTAAGCCAAGAGGAAATCTGGCACGCAGGATTTGTACATCCCTTCAACGCAAACGGTTGTTTTGGATGACCCGTGTGCAACCATGCACATACAATTTGGTAAGATTTGCATCTGTCATATTGGGTATATTATCATTTGTCAAACTGGAAAGATTGACATTCGTTGATCTAGTAACATTGCCATTTGTCAACCTTATAACACTGCCATTTGTCAAAATATGCAGCTAAAAATCACTTGCACAATCTAATTTTTGCAACTAAAATTCAGTAATTAAGCATAGATTTCATTCATAGATTAAGCAGTCGTTCTTTATACAAATAGTTCAACTCGACAGCTGAACCGACCAAATTTTTCCCCAATTGTCGCCAACCACGTACTGAAATAGCTAGTTCAACTATATATACTAGCTAATTTTAAGTACGTTGTACAGTTCCACCACATCTATAGTCAGATGAACTGAACAAAATAGCCCCTAAATACTACTACTATGGAAGGGCTTTGTACTACTTTTGGTAGCCTCTCCTCTGTCGAGCGCGCTCAGTAAGAGGCAGAGCAGGAAGGGCCTACTGATGAGCTCGACAACTGCAATATGGTGCCTATGGCTACTGCACCTTCAGCGACGCTCACCTCGAACACCCTCTACCGCTCCAGACGACCCCTCTCGAAGCGGCGGGACTCCTTGTAGATCTCCTGATTACGCATCTCTGCAGCGGCGTGTGATGCGGCTAAGGCGGCGGTAAGGCTCTTTGCGTGCTCGACCAGGCGCTCCTCCTCCTCCCATAGGAACTCCATGTAGCGCGCAAGGTCGCTGACGCATGTGCGGGCCTCCACCTCTGCCTCCTGCCTTCGGGCGGCCGTGACGGAGCAGGTGATGACCCCGGCGGTCGATGGTGGGCTGGCGGCCTTGGCTGCCGATGACGGGGTGGTGGCCACGACTAGCACCTCCCGCCTTCGGGCCACGGTGGCGGAGCGGGTGATGGCCACGGTGGCCGGCAGTGGGGTGGCGGCCACGATGGCCACCTCCCGCCTTCGGGCTGTGGCGGCAGAGCGGGCGATGGCCCTGGCTTTCGATGGTGGTGTGGCGGCCACGGCGGTAGACGGTGGGGTGGCGACAACGGCGGCCAGCAACAGCTGCCGACGGGCACCGGCGGCGGAGCATGTGGTGGGTGTTCCGCGCATACCCAATAGGGACACCACACGCACTACACTATGCTGGTGACTGTGCCATCGCCATGGTGTAGCCTCCCAACCGGAGCTGTCCTCTAATGACGCTGGAGTGGCTGAGCGACGACGACGGACCGGTGCCATTGGAGATTGTGGGAGAAGCAGACGAGATAAGCTACAGTGAGGGAGGAGAAAAATATGACGCATGACTTGCCAGCCGTGAGGGTTTATATATCAAGCCGGTAAGCATTGGGATTTTGGGAGATTTCACCGAGTCGGGCGAAAGCTTGCGCGGGACCGGGCTCACCGCTGTTTGGCCAAAAGAATGCCCCCGAGCGCTGCTCAAGCTTGCACTCTAAGCCATCTGCGGCAGCGGGGTGACAAGACGTGCAAGAGGAGGACGAAAGGACACGTACACATACGGTTAATAAAAAATATTTGCAATTAAATTAACTACTACCCCCAGTGTCGGTGTCAAAACCGGCGGATCTCGGGTAGGGGTCCCAAACTGTGCGTCTAGGCGGATGGTAACAGGAGGCAGGGGACACGAAGTTTTACCCAGGTTCCACTACTAGGGAAATGGCTAGCAGCAGCGCAGGTACCCGCGCTACCAATAAGGCGCTACAACTAACTCTTAGTAGTAGCGCTGCATGTACCCGCGCTACGACTATTGACTATAGCAGCAGCGCTTTTCAGGAATGCGCTGCTATTACTTAGCTGTAGCAATTTCCCGGTCCAGCACTACTGTTATATCTTTCACCATTTCCCCATTCCGGCTTCGATAAACTGCAATTTCTAGATACTAGGTACTACTAGATATCAATTTCATAAAGCATTATAGGTACTAGGTAGTACTCCCTCGGTTCAAAATTACTCATCATGGTTTTAGTTCAAATTTGAACTCAAACCACGACGAGTAATTTGGAACCGAGGGAGTACTAGATAACAATTTCATATATACTCAACATGCATCCTCAAGCAGTACAAGGTGACATCGACAACAATCATCATATTTAGTTCTAGATGATATCGACGATGATCATCATATGTAGTTCTACATGATATCGACGACGATCATCATATGTAGTTCTAGATGATATAGCCACATACACATATGTAGTTCTAGATGATATCGACGACGATCATCATCCTCAAGCCTGGGCGGTGGGTGTTCCTAATAGTAATTAGGATGGCCTGTGCAGCATCAAGATTCTTGCCAACGAGGAATCTCTTCCACCCAACCGAGTTCAAGTGTGTGTGACCATCTGTGCCCATGCGGTAAGTACATGTGGTGACGGAGCCCCTTGCAGTAAGGCGTAGTCCAACTGAGCCTTCTTCATCAGGTTTGATACCACAACTCACAGATAGGTTCTTTGGCAATCTCTGAATAAGAAAAACATATCAATTAATAAATAGCCTAAGCATGTGATCAGACTCTACACTAAAGTATATCATCGACTAGATTTGTAAGTATAACAATACAGCATGTATATATCATCAAATTACTACATGCAGTACGTATAACATACCATTTCATGCCGATCGACCATGGTACTTGTCAGGCGGGTCACGAATGGCACCCCGACAAAGTCATCACATGGCGAAATTATGTCCCATAGGTTGCACACCTCCTCCTCGCTCAGCCTCATTCTTTGAGCTATGATGGCTTCATGAAGTGGGTTCTCATCATCTTCATTGAGTGGGTCCTCATTATCTTCATCATCTTCATCATCTTCCACCAGGTTGATATAAATGACAACCAGCTTGGGTCTTTCTGCTCTGAAGGAGAATCTGATCAACTCACCACCAGTAAGACACATGCGAGTGAGGAAACGGGCCCATCCATCTCCTCCAATCTGCGACATATTGCGTCCTTTCTCGACCTCCATAGTGTACGCCCCCCAGGAGCCTCAAATGTCACAGTGTCTCCTACCAGCTTGTTGAATTTCAACCTCACATTGCATGGGACGATCTGTGTAAGAAAAGCAAAATGACACAATGCAGTAATGCCAACACTAAAAATAAAATAGTTGTTACATTTCATCTAATTTCTTACCGCCGCATGACGAAAACTCGGATGGAAGTAGATGCCGAACAGCTTGCCAGTTGCAAGGCTGCTGGCGCACCTTGACTTGCACAGTCGACATAGTGGTGCTGGTGGTGGCGCCATTTTACTAAATCAACTAAATAAAAATGTTCTAAATCAACTAGCCTACTAAATCAACTAGCCTACTAAATAAACTAAATCAAAATGTTCTAAATCAACTAAATGAACTAGCCTACTAAATCAACCGAATCATATCAACTAAATCGACTAAATCAACTAGCATACTAAATCAACTAGCATACTAAATCCACTAGCATACTAAATCAATTAAATCAAAATGTTACATATGAAAGCCTACTAAATCAAAATGTATCAGAGAGGTGGGACAAGGAGGGGAGACTCAAGGAGGGAGAAGATAGTAGGACAGAGGAGGAAGGCGGAGCGAGCAGGGGCCGACTGGCGGCGAGTGGAGGGAGGACGGATCGAGGAGGAAGGCGGAGCGAGGAGGGGGCGGCCAGCGGCGAGTGGAGGGAGGACGGAGGAGGAGGCCGGTACTGAGTCCAGTGAGGAGGATGAGGCGACAGCGGCGCAGATCAGGGGAGGGGCGACGGGGGAGGACCGGCGGCGCGGGGGGTGAGGAGGAGACCGTGAGTGTGTGTGAGTGTGATCTGTGGATGAGGCTAGTGAGATCTGTAGTTAATTTAGTAGTAGCCATTATTGCCTAAATGCGCTGCTGCTACGTTACGTAGCAGTAGCGCTGTCTATTTTAACACGCTGCTGCTATAACTGGCCTCGCAGAGGCGTCGTGGGAATTTTAGCAGTAACGCCGCTTGGAGTGCGCGCGCTACCGATAAACTTGTTTCAGCAGCGAGTTTCCACAGCCCGCGCTACTGCTACTTAGCAGTAGTGCTGATTTTATAGCGCGCTGCTGGTAAGATTCTATGTATAGGCTTTTCCCTAGTAGTGTTCGAGCTCTCTTGATGGAGGTAAAACCCTACGTCTTGCTTGATTAATATTGATGATATGGGTAGTACAAGAGTAGATCTACCATGAGATCAGAGAGGCTAAACCCTAGAATCTAGCCTATGGTATGATTGTATGTTGTCCTACGGACTAAAACCCTCCGGTTTATATAGACACCGAATGGGGCTAGGGTTACACAAGGTCGGTTACAAAGGAGGAGATATACATATCCGTTTTGCCTAGCTTGTCTTCCACGCCAAGTAGAGCCACATCCGGACATGAGACAAAGTTTTCAATCTTGTATCTTCATAGCCCATCAGTCCGGCTAAAGGATATAGTCCGGCTGTCCGGAGACCCCCTAATCTAGGACTCCCTCAGTAGCACCCGAACCAGGCTTCAATGATGATGAGTCCGGCGTGCAGTGTTGTCTTCGGCATTGCAAGGCGGGTTCTTCTCCAACTTTCAAGTGTTCGTAAGCAGTGTCTGGCTCCATAAATGTTGAACCTCTTGGCTTCCGTGCCCAATAAGGGCTATCTCCCACGCGTCGAATGAATACGAAGCGCCAGGGCGTTTTTACATTCGCCCCCCTAGTCAAATAAATAAATTGTCTACTAAAGGGACGGGGATTCTTTGATCCGATCCATATCATCCTCCCCCAGCGAGAATTCATCAGAGCGTGCTTCGGAAAGATCCATTCCAGCATGGCCGACCTCCACAGCTCCTCGTCCCGCCCCCGTAGCCCTAAGCCCGGTGATTGGGAGAGGTGTTCAGTCCCGCACAGCTGATTAGTCGAGCTGCAGACTAAGGGATTTCTCCCTCCGGCGTATATCGTGCCCGTTCGAGCCGGGCTCGCCACCTATAATGGCGGGGCGCAAGCGGAGAGCCTTCCTTGTCCCTCCATGGGAGAATGGGTCTGCCTTGTTCCTTATTTACTAAGGGGACTTGGATTTCCAATTCATCCGTTCCTCCGCGGGCTCCTGGAGTTCTACGGCCTCCAATTACACAATCTCACCCCTGCCTCCATTCTACATATCGTCGGCTATGTTGCTCTCTGCGAGTTGTTCCTGGGCTGCGAGGCTCACTTCGAGCTGTGGAAAAGGCTATTCTGCCTTGTCCCTCGCACACAGAGGGAATCACTTTATTAAGTGGGCGGAGCCGAAATATGGCGCATCGCCGATACCGGATACCTGTCCGGTATCCCGAAGAAGCCGTCCGAAGACTGGCCTTCAGAATGGTTTTATATGGAGGACGTCCCCCTTCTGGACCCTGTTCGGCGGGGTCTACCTAAGTTCAACAATGCTCCTATGAAGAAGCGCCGAAGTTGGCACCCACGGAGCCCCCAGGCGGAAGACAATGGAGAAGTCCTCTACCTGATGAACCGAATTAAAGCACTGGCTCAATCAGGATTGACAATAATTGAAGTTATGTCGATTTGCATAATGCGGGGAGTGCAGCCACTTCAATATCGTGGGCACCCCTTGTGGTGTTATAACAGGGCAGATGACGCCACCCGCTGCGGGCGTAAGGGTCCGGACAATGCTGCCGCCCTAGCGAAGATTTTGTCCGAACTGTTCAAGGGTGAGGAGGAGGAGTTCACCCGCATCAAACCACGGCATGGATTCTCCATGTATAATCCTCCAAGCTGGGTAAGTTATATCTCCCTGCTCCCATTTTTCCCACATTCTTTGTCATAAGTATTCACCTTGCCACTTTGTGGCAGGAACTGCGAAAAGCCATAAAGGAGGTCAGCAGCCCTTCTCCACAACCAGAGGACCCTGACCGGGCCCTCGACTCCGGACTCGAAGAAGATTCGGTTATATCCATGGAGCTGATATACCGGTAGTTCTATCAGTTAAGCTGCGATGATGCCATGGTGGCCATTACGGCCGACTATCCCAGACTGCTCCCTGCATCGCACGTAAGAAAACCCAAAAATCCCAACTCCAAAACTAGGATCCCCTTTTAGACACTTCACCCACCATATACACATGGCATCTTACAGGGAACGCATTCGGGACGCCCTGCCGAGCCCATGGCAACACGCCAACAGGAGGCACCAAGGCCGGGTAGGCCAAAAAGGAAGGTGGTCAGGACGGAGATGTCAGCGCAAAGGTATAACAAACCCCGCTCCGTGGTTGTCGTCTCTCTTGAAATATAATGACGCCCGCATTTCTTTAACAGAAAAAACGCTCACCCGAATATGTCCGGCGGTGTTACTAAGCATGCTTCCACCAGACGGGCGCCAGGAGCGGACATAGAGGCGGAAGCCGATATGGGGCAGGCGCCGGATAATCCCTCTATGGAGGACGTGGATAGGTTATCCGCTACTAACTCGGAAGTGGAAAGCACCATGAACCATAGGCGCCGCCCGGCCGTACTCCGGGACGCTTGTTTGTCACCAGAGGCATTTGATGCCTTTAATTCCGGAGAGGCGTACCTCCGTGCTGCTCAAGATGGCCTAGCCAGAGCCACGGATCAATATGTAAAGGATGTATGGGTAAGTGAATCTAACGATTCATATGTATCAGTAGCCCCTGAGACTTGAAACAGTTAGTAGAACTGATTTAAGGATCATCTTAATTGTGCAGGTTCTTACAGAGAAGAATACTAGGCTAACACAGGAGCTAGAGGAATGCAAGACCCAACTGCGGGCTATTGTGGCCGCATTGCAGGAACCAAAAAAGTCACCTGCTGGTAACATTTATTTTAAAGAGTAATGGTTACCATATAATGTGCGGCATGGCTGCAGATCTAACAATAGATGTTGCAGATGAATCCGGAGAAAATCCGGAGGACCAACATGTTATGCGACAGCTAGAGGCTGGCAAACGCATGCTGACTGAGGTTAGGCGGGAGAAAAACAATCTCTAAGACGCCAATATTAAGATGAGCGTGGAACTAAAAGACGTTCGGGGCCAGCTTGCCGACTCCGAGAAGGAGAATAAGCGGCTTCGGCGCGGCATTTTCAGTGAGTGCTTGAACGAATCCTTTAAAAGGAATTCGGCAAAGAAGCCGACTAACAGCGTTATGTCTGTAGGTATGCTGACGGGTCGTCCCCCGGAGGAAATGCCCGGGTCTGCGGGTGATCTTCTATCCGAGCTGTCACATCTGCACGAACAAGTTCGGCAGGTGATGCAAGGTGTTGCCCAGGCTTTGTGGCCATCTGTCTCCCTACCAGAGGGCGTTGTAGAGCTTACGGAGAAGCTCAAGGGAGCACGGCGGCGCCTCCGATTATGGAAGATATCGTCCTGCCGACAGGGTGCCAGAGAGGCCTGGGCCATGGTGAAGACTTGGTATACCAAGGCAGACCCAAATCACGTGGCCGAGGTCGGACCTGTGGGGCCTGACGGAAAAGAGATCCCCATTAGCTTAGTTTATGGGAAAGTAGAATTAGCCGCAAAGTATTCCCAACAGGATTGTAAGCTAGACCGCCTATTGGATGGTATAGAGGAGGAGTTTAGTCAGTCTGCATGACTATGTAATTAAAGTGACATGTATAATGCCTTCTAGCCGGATTGTAGATCATTTTTCATTGTGAACCTTTTCCCTTCAACCTCCGGGCCCGATAGTCCGGAGTGAATCCGAATACCCGCTCAGTTATATAAGAACCGAGGTATGCCTGGAGACCAGGCGTAGGGGTCATTAGTGCTTTATCAGACAAGTGCCCAACTAGTTATGTTATATTACATGGGTAGTAAGAAGCATCTTCCAGGGAGAATAGTTCCGTTAAGGGTTCCTTTCCCTGGGTAAGCATGCCCTAAAGTGCATGTCCGGACTGCGATAAGAAACGCAGAAAAATCTGGGGGCAGATATGGACAATAAATAAAAATCATCTTTTGTTCACCGACCGAATATTCCCTTAAGAACGCTAGCTTTCGGCTTCACCCAGTCTGAGGTACACATCCGGCTGACACGGCAGTAACAATCGCAGAGGTGCTCCCCTTATGCCCTAGCCGAATTAACGGGAACGTAGGGCATAAATACGAGAGCCAGGCAACCCAGCTTGGCCAAAACTTAAGTCATATCGATGCATATAATGGTGAAAAAAGGTACATGTGGAAGTATAACACATGTGTTGGGCGTGAGGCCCAGATAAATAATTTAAGCTTCTGTGAAAGAAGCCCTAAGGTATGGAGAGTGCGGCTAGCGCATCTGTAATGTACAAGTGAGGCACAAGGTGACCCTTGAAGGCCTAGAGAAATAATAATAGAAAGAAAGAAAGGGAAACAAGATAGATGATGTATACGCAAAAAATGGACAAAGGGAGGGGACTAACATAGTGTCCGGTGCTAGGCGTAGAATCTTCGGAGCCTAGCCGCGTTCCATGGGTTCAGCTCGAGTCAACTAGTCGATGCATCCCGCAGTCGGTATGCTCCACCGGTCAGAACTTGGTCAATAATGAAAGGACCTTCCCATTTGGGCTCGAGCTTGTTCTTTTTCTTATCTGGCAGGCATAGAACTAGTTTGCCAACGTTATAAGTTTTGGCCCGTACTTCTCTGCTTTGGTATCTGCGAGCCTGTTGCTGATAAAATGCGGAATGGGCTTTGGCTACGTCGCGCTCCTCCTCCAAGGTGTCCAGACTGTCCTGCCGATCGAGCTCGGCTTCTCTTTCTTCGTACATGCACACTCGAGGTGAGTCATGAATTATGTCACATGGCAAGACTGCCTCTGCGCCGTACACCATAAAAATGGTGTATATCCGGTACTACGATTTGGCGTGGTCCGCAGCCCCCAGAGTACGGAGTCGAGCTCCTCTACCCAGTGTGTGTCATACTCCGTTAAGGAACGCACTAATCTGGCTTTAATGCCGCTCATTATAAGACCGTTTGCTCGCTCGACTTGACCGTTGGTTTGTGGGTGATAAACTGAAGCACAATCGAGCTTGATGCCCATTTTGCTGCACCAGAGTTTTACCTCGTCGGCCGTGAAGTTTGTGCCATTGTTAGTGATGATGCTGTGGGGGATGCTATAACGGTGTACAACCCCGGATATGAAGTCTATCACCGGTCCGGATTCGGTTGTTTTAACAGGTTTGGCCTCTATCCATTTGGTGAATTTATCCACCATGAACAGTAAGTATTTTTTCTTGTGGGTTCCCCCTTTAAGGGGTCCAACCATGTCAAGCCCCCAGACTGCAAAGGGCCATGTAATGGGGATTGTTTGGAGGGCGGTGGGTGGCATGTGGCTTTGATTTGCAAAGAGCTGGCAACCAGCGCAACGTTGGACCAAGTCCTGTGCGTCTGCCCGGGCTGTTGGCCAATAAAATCCTGTGCGGAAGGCCTTGCTTACAAGTGCCCGGGGTGCAGCGTGATGACCGTCAAGTCCGGCGTGAATTTTTGCCAAAAGATTCCGCCCTTCCTCTTCGGAGATGCACCTTTGAAGGACAACGGTAGTGCTTTTCTTGTACAATTCTCCCTCATGGACTCTGTAGGCCTTGGATCGCCGTACTATGCAGCATGCCTTATTTTGGTCCTCCGGAAGTTCCTGTCTAGTTAGGTAGGCCAGGAATGGTTCTGTCCACGGGGCAATAATAGCCATTATTACGTGGGCTGAAGGTGTTATTTCGGTGGCAGAGCCTCCGATTATGTCAGAGTATTCAGTATCGGGCATTTTGGCCGGGTCCGGACTATTGTTACCGGTGTCTCCTTCCCATACTACGGATGGCTTGAACAACCTTGCCAGAAATATGTTGGGGGGAACCGTATCGCGTTTCGCGCCGATGCGGGCGAGGACATCCGCCGCCTGATTGTTTTCTCGAGCCACATGGTGAAATTCGAGCCCCTCGAACCGAGCTGACATTTTTAGGACGGCGTTTCGATAGGCCGCCATTTTCGGATCCTTGGTGTCAAAGTCTCCATTTATTTGGGATATTGCGAGGTTTGAATCCCCACGCACCTCCAGGCGTTGAATGCCCACGGAGACTGCCATCCGAAGACCATGCAACAGAGCTTCGTATTCGGCTGCATTGTTGGAGTTTGTATACAATATTTGCAGTTCGTACTGAACGGTATCCCCGGTTGGGGATGTCAGGACAACGCCAGCCCCTAGACCGGCCAGCATTTTAGAACCGTCGAAGTGCATGATCCAGTTGGAGTATGCGCCGTACTCTTTAGGGAGTTCGGCCTCCGTCCATTCGGTGACGAAGTCGGCCAATACTTGCGGTTTAATGGCTCGTCGGGGTTTGTATGTTATGTCGAATTGGAGGAGCTCAATGGCCCATTTGGCAATCCAGCCCGTAGCGTCGCGGTTGTTTATAATATCATTAAGTGGCACTTCCGAGGCTACCGTAATTGAACACTCTTGAAAGTAGTGTCGTTGCTTCCGGGACGCCATGAATACCGCATAGGCTATCTTTTGATAATGTGGGTACCGTGATTTGCATGGAGTGAGGACAGTGGATACATAGTATACCGGCTTTTGAAGAGGGAATTTATGTCCGGCGGCTTCTCGTTCGACGTCGAGCACTGCGCTTACAACTTGATGAGTTGCCGCAATGTACAATAGCATTGGTTCGCCAATGTTTGGCGCAGCCAGGATTGGGTTTGTTACCAAAATGGCCTTTATTTCTTCCAATCCGGCTGAGGCAGCGTCCGTCCACTCAAAGTGTTCGGTGCACCGAAGAAGGCGATAAAGGGGTAAAGCTTTTTCTCCTAAGCGGGAGATAAAGCGGCTTAGAGCCGCCACGCATCCAGTAAACTTCTGGATTTGTTTGAGGTCTGCTGGTGTAGCCGACTGTGACAAAGCTCGGATTTTCGTCGGATTAGCTTCGATACCTCTGCTAGAGACAATGAAACCCAGGAGCTTTCCGGCTGGTACGCCGAAAACACATTTTTCCGGATTGAGCTTGATGTCGTATGTTCGGAGGTTATCGAATGTGAGCCTCAAGTCGTCTATCAAAGAGTCGATGTGTTTGGTTTTAACAACCACATCGTCTACATATGCCTCTACTGTTTTGCCAATTTGCTTCTCCAGACATGTCTGAATCATGCGCTGATATGTTGCGCCGGCGTTCTTGAGCCCAAAAGGCATTGTGTTAAAACAGAAGGGACCGTATGGTGTGATGAATGCCGTTGCGGCTTGGTCGGACTCCGCCATCTTGATTTGGTGGTAACCGGAGTATGCATCGAGGAAACACAATGACTCGTGTCCTGCGGTAGCATCAATGATTTGATCGATGCGTGGGAGGGGGAAGGGATCCTTTGGGCAAGCTTTATTGAGGTCCTTGAAATCGACACAAAGGCGCCAGGATTTGTCCTTCTTTGGTACCATTACCAGGTTTGCTAGCCAGTCCCGGTGTTTTATTTCTTTGATGAATCCGGCCTCCAAAAACTTGGCTAGTTCCTCTCCCATGGCCTGTCTCTTAGGTTCGGAGAAACGCCGAAGAGCTTGCTTGACCGGCTTGAATTCCTTTAGGATATTGAGGCTATGCTCGGCCAGCCTGCGTGGGATTCCTGGCATGTCTGAGGGATGCTAGACGAATATGTCCCAGTTCTCATGCAGGAACTCTCGTAGTGCGGCGTCCACAGCGGGGCTTAGCTGTGCCCCGATGGAGGCTGTTTTTGTAGGGTCCGTCGGGTGGACTCGGAATTTGACTATTTCATCCATTGGGTTAAAAGAGGTGGACTTGGATCTCTTGTCGAGTATCACGTCGTCCCTGTCCACAGTGGAGCGTAGCGTGGTTAATTCCTCGGCCGAGAGGGCTTCGGATAATGCCTCGAGGGCCAATGCGGGTGTTTTGTTTTCGATGCAGAGTACTGTGTCCGGATCACTGGCGAGAGTGATGATTCCATTGGGCCCAGGCATTTTGAGCTTCATGTACCCGTAATGGGGTACGGATTGGAAGATTGTGAATGCCTCCCATCCTAAAAGAGCGTGATAACCACTGCTGAACAGGGCCACTTACAATGTAATTTCTTCGGACCTGTAATTATCCGGCGTGCCGAATACCACATCTAGTGTGATTTTCCCAGCACAACGTGCTTCCCGACTGGGGATGATTCCTCTAAAGGTTGTGCTACTTTGCTCAATGCGGTTCCAGTCTATTTCCATCTTTTGAAGAGTTTCCTCATAGATGAGGTTTAATCCGCTGCCGCCATCCATGAGTACTTTGGTGAGTCGAAAGCCGTCCACGATTGGACTGAGGGCCAGTGCGGCTGGTGCTCGGGCTGTTCGGAATTTAGGTTCGTCACTGGCATTGAAGGTAATAGCCGTATCGCTCCATGGATTTATTGCTGCTACGTGGCAGATTTCGGCCATGCTGCGGAGTGTTCGCTTGCGTCTATTATTTGACGCAAAGGTCTCAAAGACCGTTAACACCGTATTGTTATCCACGGGATGGTGCTCTGTGGTATTTGGGAGAAGTAGATCCTCACCACTTTTGGCCACCTACCAGAGTATCCAACATGCTCTAAGGCTGTGCCTTGGTGTTGTATCCGTTGTACTATGAATTTTGCAGGGTCCGTTGAGCCATCCTTCCAGTACGGTTCCATACCCTGTAGAGGGTTTTTGCATTTTGGTAGTTGACCCGGGTGTGTTGTGATAATGCACCCTTTTGTTTTGGACTGGGTTTGTATTCAGGGCCGGATTATCCCAAAAGTTTATTTCAGTTTTCCAGGCACTTTCCATCGCACGGTACTTTCGTACTATCGACGCCAAGTCAGCGAAGCGTGTTATCTCACGGTGATTTATGGCGTTAAGGATTCCCTTGTCCATGCAATTATTGCAGAAAAATAGGATTGCGTCTTCCTTGCGACAGTCCTTAACCTTGTTCATCGGAAGGAGGAATCTGGCCCAATAGTGATGTACTGTTTCCTGGGGCTCTTGCCTGATGTGGGAAAGATCGCTTATGTTTGGGTGGGTGGGTGGAATTGAATCTGAACCCTCACCTGATCTGGGATCCAGGGGCCGAGGAATTTCTGATTTTGGAAGTTCTGGTTCCGGGGTGTGACCCGATAATCCTGGCCCGCTGCCTGACTCTAAGTTCAGGGATTGGATGTTGTCCTCCCGCGAACGGGCGTCCGGCTCAGAGAGCTCGGGAATCCGGTCATAGTTGGTCCTCAAGATGGAGGAAAGGTCACCGCATTGTTCCTCCACCACTACAATATGATGGGTGACCGGTGGAGAGTTAATCTCCCTTTGATCGGGTTTAAGCCCAATCCGATCATAGTCCGTAGCGACTCCCAAGGCGGCGATGCGATCTAAGAGCTCGTTTAAGGAGGCGATCTCCATTGGATCCATCTGTTCGGCGAGTGCCGATTTGACGTGGAGGCTGTTTTCGATGACCCGAGAAGTCATCGTCGGCGTGGCGGCCAAACATGCGGTCATGATGAAACCGCCTAGCCAGAGAGTTTGGCCGACAGCCAAAGCTCCCCCGACAGTAGTACCGTCTTTAAAGCTGAGACGAGACATCCTTCCTTCTGGCGACGGCATAGAGGAACTCTCAATGAAAGCACCAATGTTGGTGTCAAAACCGGCGGATCTTGGGTAGGGGGTCCCGGACTGTGTGTCTAGGCGGATGGTAACATGAGGCAGGGGACACGAAGTTTTACCCAGGTTTGGGCCCTCTTGATGGAGGTAAAACCCTACATCCTGCTTGTTTAATATTGATGATATGGGTAGTACAAGAGTAGATCTACCACGAGATCAGGGAGGCTAAACCCTAGAAGCTAGCCTATGGTATGATTGTATGTTGTCCTACGGACTAAAACCCTCCGGTTTATATAGACACTGAAGGGGGCTAGGTTTACACAAGTTCGGTTACAAAGGAGGAGATATACATATCCGTATTGCATAGCTTACCTTCCACGCCAAGTAGAGTCCCATCCGGACACGAGACGAAGTCTTCAATCTTGTATCTTCATAGCCCATCAGTTCGGCCAAAGGATATAGTCTGGCTGTCCGGAGACCCCCTAATCCAGGACTCCCTCACCCGGCCTAGTTTATAAGTCGTCGATGTGTTTTTGTGCCAAATTTTGACTAGAGATTTAACTAATAAAATATGAATGCATGTCGCCAAAGATTATATCATTGGATTCGTATTTGAACATCCAATTATATAATTTTTATAACATGCATTAACGTTTTGTTGGTTAAATTTATGGTCAAAATATGGCACAAAATATAAAGGTGACTAATAATAGACCAAGACGGAGGTAGTAGCACACGGCCGCTCTCTACGCAGAGACGCAACTATCGGCCAGCTTGTAGACGACCATTCCATGCGTGTTCAACTACTCTATGAGTGTGGTTGCTCACGGTTGAGGCAGCCGCAGCGTGCTATACTCGCGTCCCACCGTGCGCACTCTGCTCAGGCGTCCCTCCGGGTGCTCTTCCTTCGTCCCTCCATGCGCGCTACCAGTGTTTAGGGCCGGCGCACGATCACTCACGTTCATGCTGCCATTGTGCATGTGGTTGCGCCGGGCACGGTGCCACGATGCAGTTACCCACTATAAAAACTACAATGCGGATGCGCCGAGAATGCAGGCCGCCCAGCCCCCATTATTCCTATGGCCATTTACCTTCATCTCTCGCGCCACACGACACAATAAGCACAACCACGACGACACATATAGAGAGGACATCCAGCGGTTAAATGGCGCTCCCAGAGGCCGACCTTGACAACGGGGGGCAGTTCACCACGCATCACGTAGTGGACACCCAGGTGAGGGGGAAGGCCCTCTCGCTGGTGTACATGAACGAGCCAGTCTCGGTGGAGAGCTCCATCCAAACTATAAAGCAGTTGCTTGCCGAGGACAAGTACCAAGTGGTCGGCTTTGACCTGAAGTACAACAGTGGTCGTGCCGGGCACGATCAGAAGGTTGTCATCGCCCAGTTGTGCGTGTGACATCACTTCCTCGTCTACCACTACCATCTGGCCACAAGGCCTTGCAAGAATTTCTCCGGGTTTATCAATAGCTCCGACTACAGTTTCGCTACGATGGACACCACCAACGATCTAAAAGCGCCCAAGGTTCGGGCTTGAAATGCCAGAATCTTGTCAACATCTAGGACCACTACAATGTCTGGGGTAGCAACAACAACAAACAGAACTCCCTAGTTGACCTCGCCTCAGCCATCATCGCCCCTACTACATGAAGATGAAGGATGAGAGCAAGAAGGACAAGAACGCCTGGCACAGTGTCTGGCATCAGAGACTGGATGAACAACACGTCAAGTACACGGCCACGAACGCGTACACAAGTTATGATATGTACACGCGGATCGTTGAAATAAGGGAGTGTCTTCTTCCTGCCGTAGACGAGGGATCGAGCCACAGAGCAGTGGTCAGAGCGTCACAAGAAGTAGATGTCTGGACGATCATTAATCCTTGTTTAGAATGCATGCAATTGTTTATTGAGGTGTGTGCGAATGATCTGTATAGTCACTTATGTAATTGGATGTTTATTTCACATATATATATATGTATATGTATATATTATTCTTCTGTAGACAGAGCAAACCACACGGCTTACTAGTAGCAATCGTTTGTGTTATTATTGGTCTTCGCACACATTTCTAATTACGAACTTGTTCGCCGCGTATCACACACATCTTGTTCAGTTGAACTGTTTCTATTGTCTTGGCTCATCGCAAACACCTTGAGCCGTTTCTATTGTGTTGCCTAATCACACATAGTTCATCCTAGTGAATTGTATGCTATATATCGCACACGCCCTCATCTGGCTGCCCGTTTTTGTTGTTCTACCTCATCGCAAACAGTTATTCTAGATTAACCATTTGCCACGCATCGCACACACAACTCTAATCTGAACCTTGTTTGATGTCACCACCATCGCAAACATTTTGCATCTTTTTGACAATTTTATTACACCATTGTTTGTGATTAATGCACCGCACGTAGTAGCATTGAAGGGTCTCTGATTAGACTGTCGCGTTTGGACCAACCTGTAGTAGTGTGCACCCTCCACTAATCTGAATTCACCTATAATCCTTTTCCCAGTAGTGTATGTAGAAGCATTGGGCCAACTCCCCTTCCTATTCATCCTTATGATTTTGGCTGCCTCTTGGTAGGTCCCTCCTTCCAGCTCATCGTCAAAAGCTTTTGTCGTTTCCTCATTCGGCGCCCCTTGTTGGTGTCGGTCCTGAAGATCTTCTTCATGTTTGGCAGCTACCTGTTGGTCGTTCTTCCCTCCTTCCAGCTCTTCATCGAAAGGGTCATGCTTCCTTATCTTCCACCCCTTGTCCATCCTGATTATCCTCTTCATCTTAGGTTGGCTCTTGGTCATACCTCCCTCATTCCAGCTCTTCATCGGAAGGGTATCCCGCTTTCTCATCTGTCGCTCCTTCGATGTCGGCATCCTCCTCGTCCTCGCCATGCCTTGTCCACCATGTATAACCAAACATGAAATCAAGTTTGAGCAAATGCATCTTCACACGGCCAGTAAAAGGGTCAAGAACTTTGTTCTTGCAGTTCTTACATGGACATAATGTCTCCGTTCTACCCTTTTGATTCATATGCTCCGACGCCACCTTGAATAATCCATTTATTGTTCAATCCATATGCATGAATTGTTCAATTATCCAGTGGCCTAGAAGAGTATATATATATAGGGAACAATTAAATATAAGTACATAGCTAACGAGGTCACAAAATATTTTGGCATTACCTTTGCTAAAAAATGACATATATTGAGTGTTATAAATTTGACGAAACCGAAATTTGGGCATGACCTAGGTCACAGACGAAGATCGATAGATCGATCAAGACAACGGGCCGGTCGTACATCACACCTTAAAGTTCGCATGGATTAGTGGAGCTAAATGCATCACACCACCAGTAGTCAAAATAGCGGTGGCATGGGTTGTTTTGTTGCGCCACCATTAAGTTGTGCCTGGTTGGATTAATGGGTACCACATGATTGTCATGTGCTAATTTTTAGTCACTCCATCAATGATGGCATAGTGATGACGTACAAAATATGCCCACGCCACCAGTATTTCAAAAATTTAGTGGGGCATGTATTAAAACTAGCGCGCCATGCATTTAGATTATGGGTAACCATTTCTACACTAGTGGGTGCCTCTTACTCGTGGCTTGGATGCCATCAAGTCGAGGTTGAGCTTCAGCTTACTCGTGGCATGTCAGTCGGTCGAACCGGTCTCATGTGCGTGGATATGTAAGGCTGGTCCGGGACGCTTCATCTCACAATACTGCTAAATCAAAATAAGACGTTGGTGGTAAGCAGTATGACTATCACTGCCCACAACTCTTTGTGTTCTACTCGTGCATATCATTTCGCATAGGCCTGGCTCTATTGCAACTGTAGGGAAACGTTGCATGGAAAACAAGAAAATTACACACACACAATGATCTATCCATGGAGATGCATAGCAACAAGGGGGAGAGTATGTCTACGTACCCTCATAGACTTCAACCGGAAGCATTTAACAATGCGGTCGATGTAGTCGAACTTCTTCGCGCTCCAACTGATCAAGTACCAAACATACGGCACCTCCGCCTTCTGCACATGTTCAACTCGGTGACGTCCTCCGCCTTCTCGATCCACCAAGACGGTGAGGTAGTAGATGAGTTCCGGCAGCACGACGGCGTGGTGACGGTGATGGCGAAGTGATCTTCGCAGGGCTTCGCCCAAGCACTACGAAAATATGACCGGGGGTGTAAACGGTGGAGGGGCACTACAAAAAAATATACATCTGTGACATTTTGCGTCGAACAATATTTTTTCCTGTCATGCTTATGAAACTTCTATGACAATAATTATGACAAAACCCGGTATCATCATCGATTTGGTGGGCTCCTACTTCTATGACAAAAAACATGATAGAAAATGGGCTTTTCGTCCTGGGCGGACCGGAGACCCACCTGCATGACATTCTTTGGGCCGTCCATGACAGAAAAAAACGTGGTAGAAGCGAGGGCGAGAAAAATATTGGGGAGTTCCTGGTTACCGTGGGTGATTGACACCGAGCGATGCGGTGTGGTTTGCACGTTTCTCTCGTACGCGCGCGTGGTGCGAGCCGTGTCACTATAACTGAACCCGACGGATCTCCTGCTTCTACGTACTGATGCCGATCGATCGATCACTTTGCTCCTAACTAAATGCGACCGAGACTCCTACGCTGCTAACTGAACCCAATCGATCGCTACTCTTGCATTCTTACCAAAGCTGATTGAACCCCGGGTGAGATGTAACTAGCCGGTTGGGTTGCCTTTGGATGAACAGTGCCCGTTGCTGTCACGCGTGCGATACATAGAACGAGTCGAGATGTGGTGTGAGTCGGGTCGGTTAGGTTGGCTGTGGATGAACAGTTCCTGGTGGGGGGTTGGATGAATAGGACCCTGGCCATGTGTATAGGCGGTTGCCGCTGGATGAACAGGACCCCGTGGTATATAGTACGCGGTTGCCGCTGGATGAATAGGAGCCCAAGGAAGCCACCACACACCCCTGCCGGTTGGGGGTAGATGAACAAGACCCCATGGAGGCTGGTTGAGCTGAAGCCTGGATGAACAGTAGCCCGTGGATGAACAGTGTTGGTGGAGGCTAGAGACGGTGGATGAATAGTAGCAGGTGGAGGCTGGAGGAAGTCGACGGTGGAGGAACAGTTGCCCATGGAGTCCCGTTTTGCGGTACACCACACCCCTCCAGATGAACAAGACCCCCGTTTCGATCGTAGGAGGTCGAAGAGAAGTCCGTTTCCTCCATTTTGCGGTACGCCACACCCCTCCCGATGAAGAGGACCCCGTTTCGACCGTAGGCACTCCAACATAAGTCCATTTCCTCCGTTTTGCGCTATGCCAGACCCTTCCCGATCAATAGGACCCCGTTTTGACTGTACGCGGTCGAACAAAAGGCCCGTTTCCTCCTTTCTGTGGTACACCAGACCTCGTTTCGGCTATTCCGTACAAGCCGGTTATCAGCAACACCAGCCAATCGTGTTTGTACGGTGGGTTCCCCATACCCACTATTCGGAAAAAAGCTTGCCATAGCAGCTCAAACCTCCGTGGCTCTCGATGAACAGAACGCGTTCTGACCCAGTGGCTTCGCTCCTGATGAACAGGACGCATTCCAACCTAGTCACTTGGCTCTCGATGAAGACGACGTTGTTTCCTCCGTTCCGACCCAGCCGGTTAGTTGCCGATGAATAGGACAATGTCGCTGTCGTCCGTTGCCTCTCCATGCACACGAGCCCCAGCCGTATGTATGCTCGAGTACGCGTTCGAGACCCCGCCCTTATGTACGCACATAGCCGTATTTAATTTCTTGTAGCGTGGTTGTACGTGCGTGTTAAATAGACGGGACTGCGTGACCTGCTACATCCACACCTCTACTACGACATGTCCATCTCCTTACTTGCACACGGTTCATCGCTATAGAGAGACCGATCGACCAGTATGTACATACACGATCATGACCAGACAGACAACCCGATGTATGGTTCGACCCGGTGGGTCCCAGCTGTCAGGGAGGATAAGGAGCCACTTCCTTCCATGCGAAGATATAGCTGGTGGGTCCTTGCTGTCATGGGGAAGAATCATTTTTGCCTGTAATACAGACGCACTTCCTTGTGTACGAAGATGTATCTGGTGGGTCCCAGCTATCAGGGGGAACATTTTTTTCGAGGCCCTTCTGGTAGGTCCCGCTGTGAGGTGGGGGAATCATTATTTTGCGCGTAATAAGGAGGCACTTCCTTGCTGTGGCCTACTACCTCTTGAGCTTGTGTTGGTTTTTCCCTTGAAGAGGAAAGGGTGATGCAACAAAGTAGACTAAGTATTTCCCTCAACTTTTGAGAACCAAGGTATCAATCCAGTAGGAGACAATGCAACAAGCCACCGAATACCTGCACAAACAAACACCAACTTGCACCCAACATGAATATAGGCATCACGTCCGTGTTAGGTAGACCGAAATGATTCTGCATCTACTACTATTACTCCACACATCGACTGACTCCTGCCAGCATCTAGAGTATTAAGTTCATAAGAACAGAGTAACGCATTAAGTAAGATGACATGATGTAGCAGAATTAACTCAAGCAATATGATGAAAACCCCATCTTGTTATCCTCGATGGCAACAATACAATACGTGTCGGTTCCCCTTCTGTCACTAGGATCGAGCACCACAAGATTGAACCCAAAGCTAAGCACTTCTCCCATTGCACGAAAAACCAATCTAGTTGGCCAAATCAAACTGATAGTTCGAAGAGACTTGCAAAGATATCAAGTCATGCATATAAGAATTCAGAGGAGATACAAATAATATTCATAGATAAGCTGATCATAAATGCACAATTCATCGGACCTCGGCAAACACACCGCAAAAGAGTATTACATCGAATAGATCTCCAAGAACATCGAGGAGAACATGGGATGAGAAGAAGCCATCTAGCTACTAGCTATGGACCCGTAGTTCTATGGTAAACTACTCACGCTTCATCAGAGAGGCAATTGTGTTGATGTAGAAGCCCTTTGTGATCAAATCCCCCTCCGGCAGGATGCCAGAAAAGGCCCCTAGATGGAGTCTCATGGGTACAGAAGGTTGCAGTGATGGAAAAGCAGTTTCCTGGCTCCCCTGGAAGTTTTCTGGGTATTTGAGAATATATAGGAGGAAGATCTAGGTCAGGGGGTCACTGAGGGGCCCACAAGGTCGGGAGGCACACCCTACCCCCCTGGGCATGCCGTCCACCCTTGTGGCCGCCTCGTCGCTCTTCTGACTTGCACTCCAAGTCTCCTGGGTGTCTTCTGGTCCAAGAAAAATCATCGCAAAAGTTTTGTTCCTTTTGGTATTCCTTTTCTGCAAAACTCTATGTAGCGACCCGACCTCAGACGGTCAAGTCTCTGTGCTTCAGTGTCATCCCTGGATCGGTAATGCTGACACACACAGTACTCGAAGGATTTATAACAGAGTAGCAATCACACACTTATTACATCGAATGTCTCCAAAGAGAACTTATTACAATAAATATGGCTTAAGGCCATCTAAATAATATAACAGCAGAAGGCTTAGAAGATAAAGTGAGTCCATCAACTCCAACGGCATAGCTGAGTGCATGACAAACGACCTAGCGCACCTTACTCCTCATCTGAAAAGTCTGCAACATGATATGTTGCAGCCCGAAAATGGGTCAGCACATGGAATATGCTGGCAATATAACACAGTAGAGCAATGAATAGATAAATGCTATCACTACTTGATAGTTACATGGCTGGTGGAGGCTCTATGGTTATATTGTTTTGCGAAAAGCCAGTTTTTCCCTACAACAAAGGAATAAATTTTATTTAACTATCAAGTTGGTTGAAAATTATTGAGAAGGTTCCTCCAACTCAATCCCAATTAAAGTAATCATTTAACCCAACAAATTAATTTAGAGTGATGAGATCAACATGATAATCCAAGATCCAGATACTCAAAATTGTCCATAACCGGGGACATGGCTAACCATGATTAGTTTATACACTCTGCAGAGGTTTGCGGACTTTTCCCCACAAGACTCGATCTCCTCCGTTGTATTTCTTGCACTACCTGGTGTTTGAGAAACGGATGACCGAGACACAGTCTTTCTGAAGCATTAGCTCTTTACTCTGGGTGGACAATTACACCTACTTTACCTCTACATCTGCTAGAGCACCATTGAAAGAGGTCACATAATATACTCAACTATGCCAGAGCCCATAATGGCGTGTGGCTGCACACGGAATTTTCTAGCATGAATAATCTTATGATCCCTTTGAGCCTGGGTGGCGGCCGTAGGATGATCACATGGGTACTCCAGGATATCCTAGGACAACACTGGATTCTCCAGGTGCCCACAAGCAATCCACCCAGATGTGTATTAAAGTTGCCACCTTAAGTTGAACCATTAATTAACAATCTCACATCTGTCATGGATACACTCAAACCCAAACCATGTCTATGAGCATAGCATGGCAATATAAGCATAACATAGAAGTAACTCCCAAGGGATTAAAAATAAAATAGGTAATAGGTTCTACCTCAGCAACTACTTCCCAAACCCACATGTTAAGAGATCCTACTCATGCAATGTGTGAGGGTTGTATCTAATGCATAAAAACTGGGTATGGAAAAGGTATGATCAATGTGTTACTTGCCTTGCTGACGATCTGCAAAACCTAGCGATTCGTAGTAGCACGCTTCGCACTCCGAGAATTCTGTCGCAAACAAACAATAGCATACATAAGCAATCAAGCAAAGATGCACGGGTAAATCTCAAATAATAAGATCTAACCATAAGGTTCAACTGAAGAACTCCGGTTTGCAAAAAGAATCAAATCAAACGGAGCAACGAAACTCAAACTGCGAGAGAAACAAGATCTGATTACTAATCTGGACTAAAGTCAAATTTTACAGTACCAAAATCTTGTTCAAGTTGGTTAAACAGAAAGAGGCCTTTGAGACAAAGATCAAGGCGCTTGAATTGCCTGATTCCGTTAAACGAGCCAAAAGATAAACTAAAACGAAAATCAGGGCAGAAACCACGATCGGAAATAATCGCGGAAAACCCTGGAAAAAGGAAAAATGACGAACAGGCTAATGAATGAAGGTTCGCTGTCTGCGGCTAACAGATGAACGGCGTTCGTTAAAACGAACGTATGGACGAACATCCGCAAAATAAATAAACCGACGGAAAAACCAAACCGATCTAATAAAAAATGAATCTGATTTTCGAAATAAAACCGATCGGTTTTTAAAAAACAGGCGGCTATCTCGGTGTTCGTGAAAATGGCGACTTCGGCGGCGGCGGGCTCTGGCGGGTGGCGGCGAGGAGATGGCGGCAAGCGGCAGCGGCGACGGCTCGCGGCGGTGGCGGCGGCGGCGGGGCTGGCATCTAGGGTTTGGGGCGCGGGTGGGCTGCGGCGGCGGGACGCTGCAGGGGGTCGCGGGGCGGCTTATAAGGCCGATCGGGTCGAAGTCCAGGTCGGACACGGCCCGGTAAGGGGGTAACCTTTTTTTAGAAAAAAGATAATAATCCGACGCGCAGAAAAATGAAGAAAAGAAATACTAAACGGACTCCAAAAATCCCAAAATAAATTTTCCCCGTCCTCCAAAAATATGCCGGACAAAGTGAACATTTATTTGGGCCTCTAATGCAATTTTGAAAAACGGGTATTTTTCCTAATTCAAATAAAATTGCAGTAAAAACCAAATAAAAATCATTTATTTGATTTTAATATTTTTCTCCGATATTTCATTTATTTTGGAGAAGTCATATTATCTCCTCTCATATATTCTGATATGAAATTTTTTCGGAGAGAAAAATCATTAAAACCAAAATGATCCTTGTTTCAATATTTGATAAAATTCAAATATGAAAAACGTGAAATCCCCAACTCTCTCCGTGGGTCCTTGAGTTGCTTAGAATTTCGAGGATCGAGAAACGAAATGCAATAAAATATGATATGCATGGATGACCTATGTATAACATTCCAAATTGAAAATTTGGGATGTTACAAACCTACCTCCCTTAAGATGAATCTCGCCCTCGAGATTCGGCTTGGCTAGAAAATATGTGTGGGTGGTCTTTGCGTAGATCATCCTCTCGTTCCCAGATGGCGGTGGGTTGTTGTTGCCTTAGTTCTGGACTAGCAACTGCATCAAAGCATTCTGCTGTTGGATCAACTGAGTGATCTCTGGTGGGAAGGCGAATGCGGGGTCATGCCTGGGAGGCATCTAATAGGTTTAGAGGGGTGAGAATAGAATAGAACGAGGTCTAAAGAGATATTTCACTACCCATATGCACATGAGACAAACATATTCATTTCACACCACTCAATTCAAACAAGATTCATACAATCGATGTAAGCTATCGTTACAAAATCTCGCGAACTATTACTATATACATGGAAGTACTCTAATGGTAATATGGTGGTCGACTAGAAATTTTGATCGTTGGAAGACTCCATAATATCTGCTCTAGCTTTGTCTTCATAATCATCATTGATGTCGGGGTCAGAGTCTGTGTCGTCTAGTATGATTTAATCTTCTGAACGAATTTCCACTCCAGGTTCAGGATCCCCCATGAATATTCCTAGCTTCTTCTTCAGGTCTTCACTCTTCTCCAGTAGTACAGCAATTTCTTCTTCATATCCATCGCACGTAGACTTGAGTTCTTCCTCCAGCTCCATGTTCTGGGTCATCACCTTCTTTGTCTCAATCATGTTGGCGCACATCTGGTTCTCGTAGCGTCGAATATGTTGGTTCAACTCCTGTATGCAGGCTACAATGGATTTATCCTTCCTCGTGCAAATCATCTCCCATTGCTCATCTTGGCATCCACATATCTAGTAGGTGGTGTCCTTAAGCTCCTTGTTATACAGCTCTCCTATGCGTCCAATGGCGATGTGGGTCGCCATGCTCTTTCCTAAACTCCAGGTTTGTGCGTCAGAGGAAAACTCGATGGGATCAGCAACTAGTGTAAAAGTCCTTCCTGGAACACGAACTTGAATCGTCCAGCGCTCCTCTTCTGGTTAAGTGGTGGTGAAAGTTCCGGTGAAGCTTGGTATGCCGATGTTCGGGTACCTAGTGACTTCCTTCAAGTGTCGTTCGAAAGGTGTGTCGTCATCCGGTTGAGTGAACTTGTTCCTTGGGTCCGCCATCTATAGGGTAGAAATGGAGAAGAGTTAGAAATGAGTAGAGAAGAGTATCCTGTGGCTTTGCCTAGTGGTAGCGTCCTACAGTCGGCGTGCGCTCTGATACCATCTTGTAGCACCCCGATCCCAATGGACCGTAGTCTCTGTGCCTAAGTGTCATCCCTGGATCGGTATTCCTGACACACATAGTACTCGAGGATTTATTGCAGAGTTCAATCACACACATATTACATCGAGGGTCTCATGAAGAGTACTTACTACAATAATATGGCTGAAGGCCATCTAAATAACTTGCGGAAGCATCGAAGATAAATGAGTCCATCCAACTCCACAGCAAAACTGAGTGCATGACAACGACCTATCGCACCTTACTCCTTGTCTGAAAACTCCGCAACATGATACGTTGCAGCCGTGTAGGTCAGCACATGGAATATGCTAGCAAGATAACACTATATAGCAATGACTAAAATAGCAACTATCAATACCTGCATATTTGGCTGGTGGAGGCTCTACAGTTATCATTTGCATAAAGCTAATTTTTCCTACAAAAAAGAATACATTTTATTTAACTACAAAATTTAAGTCAATATTGAGAAGGTTCCTCCAACTCAATCCCAAAATAGTAAGTTAACAACCGAACAATTTCATTAAGTAAAGTGATGAGATCAATCAATAATTCAAAAACAAGATACTCAAAAATGTCTATAACCGGGGACACAGCTAACCATGATTTGTTTATACACTCTGCAGAGGTTTGCGCACTTTTCCCCACAAGACTCGACCACATCCATGATCGTATGATCGAGACATAGTCTTTCTGAAGCATTAACTCTTTACTCTGGGTACATAGTATCACCTACTTTCCCCTACATCTGCTAGCCTACCACTGAAAGAGGTCACACAACTTACTCAACTATGCCAAAGCCCATAATGGCTTGTGGCTGCACACAGAAGTTTCTGAGCATGAAGAAAATTATGATCCCTTTGAACATGTGTGGCATTCCATAGGGTAATCACACGGGTACTCCCGGATTCCCTTATATAACACTGAATTTCTCCAGGTGCCCACAACCAATCCAACCAGATGTGTATTAAAGTAGCCACCTTAAGTTTCCCTTAGTTGAACATTAACTCTCACATCTTTCATGAATCTCAAATACAATCCACGTCTACGAGCGTAGCAAAACGGTATGAGCATAATATATAAATCCCGGGGTTGATAAAAAGACAATAGATTCCTACCTCATCATCTACTTCCCACACCCACATGTTATCAAAACCTACTCATGCAAATGTTAAGGGATGAAACTAATGCATAAAAACTGGGTAATAAAGGGATATGATCAAAGTGTTGCTTGCCTTGCTGACGATTGGAAAACCCTAGAGATTCATAGTAGCATGCCTCTCCGGAAACTCTATCAAGAACAAACAATAGAATACATAAGCACTCAAGCATAATATGCAAAGGTAAAACCAAAATAAAAGATTTAAACAGAAATTTCATGTCAAGAGCTTCGATTTGCAAAAAGACTCAATTGAATCGGAGATACGAAACTCAAACTATGATCAAAAGAAGTTCAAATTCAAATCTGCTTGAAACCAAATTTTAAATTTTCAAAATCATGTTGAAGTTGTTTATCTGGATAGAGGGGAACAAGACGAAGATTTTGGCATTCGTTTCATTGGATTTGGACAATGAGCATAAAGTAGTGAGGGTTTAAACATCGGGGACTAATTTGCGATGAAAATAATTACGGATGGGTCCCTGGCTAAAAATTAAACTAAAAGAAAAATCTAACAAACGAACGTTCGCTAACGAAACCTAACGAATGAAAACTGTTCGCTACCATATGCTAACGGACGAACGTCCGCTAAACATATATCCTAATAAAAATAAACCGAATCTAAAAGAAAAAACCAAAATAACCGAGTCGACGGTTCGGTTTATACCGGTTCGTCATAGAAAATTGGCGGTGGTGAGACGGGCTTCGGTGACGGCATGTTGGCGGGGCGGTGGGGCGGCAATGGCTGCAAGGCAGTCCGGCGACGCGGGGCGACAACGCTGGCGGCTAGCGGCGTCGCAGGGAGCGGCGAAGTGAGGCGACGTGGGGCAGCAAAGCGAGGCGGCGGCGCGGCGGCGGCGGCGTTGGTGGAGGAGAGGGGGGTCAGGCGGCTATATAAAGGGCCAGGGGAGAGGCGGCTTGGTGGAGGTGCCACGGTGGCGGGGCGTGCGAGTCCGAACCGGACTCCGCGGTGGGGCGGCGTGCGGCGACGGACTCCTAGCCTGAGTCGGTCACGGGCAAGGCGAGGCGCTGGGCCGGCTGGGCCTTCGGCCCAGTTCGTTCCGCAAGAAATTTTGTTTAAAAATAATAATAATAATTTTGCCGCAGAGAAAAAAATCCAAAATAAAATAAAGTAAAAATCCTAAAATTCCAAAAATAATTTTCGCGTTCCTCTCCTAATATTTAGGACCAAGTGAACATTTTTCTGGACTAAAATGCAACTTTTAAAAATGCAATTTTCCCCTAATTTAACCGAATAAAACATCAAATAAAATTCAAATAAAATATATTTTTATTCAAAATTAAATTTCCATTATTTGCTCGCTGTTTTGAAGAAGTCATATTATCTTCTCTCTTTATTTTATTTATTTTGAAATAATTGGAAAAATAATTTCAAATAAAAATCACCTTGATCCAAATTACCAATTTTGAAAACTCAAAAATGGATTTTTTGTGAAAACCTCCAACTCTCTCAAATGGTCTTTGAGTTGCTTAAGGTCTCTTGGATCAAAATGTCCAAATAAATCAAATTTAAAAATGCTAAAATTTGGATGCATGTGATGACTTAATGATTAACATCCAAATTGAAAATTTGGATGTTACAATAGGTTAGTCCCAAAAATAATATAAAATAGCATATTAATGCATATAAAACATCCAAAATAGATAATATAATAGCATGGTACAATCTAAAATTATAGATACATTGGAGACGTATCATGGTCGTGGACCCAGCTGTCAGCCTGTCCACATACAGTCCTCTTCCGACGGAAGGCGTACCTTGACCCTGTTGAACATGCCGCGCCGAGAGCACCAAGGCGGTGGATGAAAGCGAGGCCTAAGATGGGAACGATCTGGAGTCATGGAACAAGGGGCACTGGAGTCCCTGGCGGAGGGGAGTACGAAGGACTGGTTCGGCTGGCTTCACCGGAGAATAACAGAAGGTGTGGGTGAGTACATGTATGACCTGGCCACCGTTGGGAGTAGAGTGGGGCGGTGAGGCCTGCGCGGCAGCACAGCCGGCCACGTGAGGCATATGTAGGCGCTCTAGTCGGCGATAGTTTTGGCGGCTGGAGCAAGAACAACTAGATCAGAGATTGAAGAAGCAGGATAGCCGTTGGATGCCAATCCAACGACTACAGATGTCAACATAATTTGTTGACTCTTTGTTTTAGACCATTAAATCTTTTTGTTCACTAAATGGACAACACCTTGCGCAGGCTTCGTCTAGTGGGCCAACAAAGTCAACTTCGAAAGCTGTGGCAGAATGCAGCCCATTTATTTAGGTTTTACAGCCCATTTCATTTTGTTTGCCAATACATCTATTTCATGGGCTTTGACTCAAAATATAATATGTTTCCTAGGCTGGTTAAAAATAATAATAATAGACGATTTACTATTTATGATAATTGTTTCTCAAAAAATACTATTTATGATAATTTACAGCGCATTTGGTTACTTAATTGAATACACCTATTTATTGGGCCGGGTCAAAAATAATATTCATGCAACTCATTTATCATTTCTGATAATTTACAAGCCATTTGATTTTACTAGAAATGGACCCATTTTTTGGGATGGGTGAAAAAACAATGATGGTCTGGACTGAGCATTTCGTATAAACATAATATTGAGATATGAATATTATTAAAAAATTAAGTTGGGCTTGGTAATATTATTATAGAAAAAATGAACTGGGTTGTGCATTTTATTTTATCAAAAGAAAGATAGGCCAGGCTGCGCTTATTTTCGGATATTGTGTACAACTGTCGGCCCGGTTGCATTGCCGATGTTAAAAAAGGCCTGTGTAGTACAATACAACCTTACGTGGCTACTCAGCCCACATTCAACGACGCCGGAAAGGCCCAAACAAGGCTTCTGTACAACTTTTTGAAATCACTGAGCTCAATTAATAACTTAAGAAAAAAGTTAGAGTATAGTGGAACCTAAATAAAAGCTGTCACGAGCAAACAAATAATTCAACGGGTCCCACTTGTGTGTGTGAGAGAGAGAGACCCATCGACCGATGCTCGTAAATACATCTTTTAGCCATATGCATTGCTGATGCTCAGTAAAAACTCATATAGTTGACACAATCGTATAGAACATCATAGCACACTGAACTTGCGTACAAAAATTTCACATAGCCGACACAATCAGGGTAGAAGTAGTGGATCGCTACGGGTAGGGCTATGTTGAAATGAATGAACTCGTACATAACGGTTCATCGTATTTATCAATGACGGGGAAATATCATGAATATTGTGCAAAGAAAACAGACAGACAACACAATAAGTTCTACACATTAAGTTGACGTACAACCCTTTCTAAAAAAGTTCAGGTACAAAAATAGAAAAGGTCACAATCAAATGTACTGCCACATCAGTGCTTCACACCGATAGCTGGGATTTAACAAGTATCTGACAAGATTCAGTTGTTACCTCAAATTAGAGCACATCCAGGCAGCCAGCCCTGCCTCTTCTCCCAAACAAGTAGTGGCCTCCTCCACGCGATGGAGTAGGCCATGTGCCATCCATCGTTCCGAACAACACGGGGAAAGTCTGATGTTGACTCCTGTAATGGTCGTCCTCGACAGACCCTGGCGCTAGCGGCGGCGGCAGGACGTCAATTGATGGATTGACCACTTCTTCGACATGCACAAACACTCGATACAGGTACATACCTAATGTGGTCTGCGGCGGCCTTGGTGGTGACGAACAGTACAACCCCAGTTTCTGCACCGGTATCTCAACACCAATCACCTTCGATATGGTGGACGGCTTCTTCATCCATTCCATAACCGTCAGAGCCCAGCTGTCTGGAGGAACAAACATACTTACGAGCTTACCTCCAAGGTCGTTGATAAGCTCATTCATGGACTCACTGTTCCAAGCACGTCGAGGCATGCCGTTGAGGGTAAGCTTTGTTAAAAACTCAAGCTCAGTGGGCACTGAGCGCCATCCTGGGTGCCACCGATCAAAGCTCACCAGCGTGCCATCGCAGAACACATGCCGGGAAGATTCGAACACATGACTGCAGTCAAAAGTTGTCCGGAACCTAACGAAGAAATCAGCCGGTGGCAGACAGCCTTTCACGAGCAAGTCACTTATCTGGATGTCGCGCGTAATGCCAAGAGCTTTGACAAGGTCGTCCAGTGAGACGGGAGGTCAGTCGATGTTGATGGTTACTATCAGCACTTTGCCGGCAAACTGGTCGTGAAGCGCCGCCATGCCACAGTAGAGCGACAACATGCAGCTACCGAAGGCAGGACGGACCTCGAGATCTCCGGCTTGGAGATCCACGTTGACCGGCAACATGATAGTGCGCTTGAGTACGGGGAGTATAGGAGGGGGATTTGGGGGAACTGGAGTAGGAATAGAGATTCCAGAGGTGGGGGAGGGATGGGAGATTGGGGATGAAAAGGTAGCATGAATTTCGAACATGTGCCAATATTCTCTCGGCACGCAAGCGCAGGAAAACACCGGTGGCGCCCACATGTCGGCCTAAGAGTCCTTATTCTTTCTTTTTTGAGAGCCCAACATTTTTTGAGGATCTTTTGAGAGCTCGGCCTGAGAGTCATAATTGACCTGTTTGGAATTGTGTTACAACTCAGCGCATATTCGACGACACCTCATTGGCCCAAACAAGTGTACATCATTGAAAAGACAGTGAGCTCAAATTATAACTTGAAAAAAGGAGATATACTCTGAACACTGGAGAATGGTGATGCCCTGATTTAGCCCACCAGCAGTTCGAGACAATAAACAGTTCGAAACAACGATATATACAACATTCAAACACTGACTAGTGACTACTACTGACATGAACAACAAGCATGATAGTTCATAAGAAGTCTTGCTACACCACCAAAACGCACCCATCTGCAGCGCTCAAACTCTTGTGATCCTGACGAGAATGACATTCAAAATAGAGGCAACTATTACATAGTAAGAGTGAAATAGATGAGGATGACCAAATGACAAGGAATATGCATAACAAAAGAGAGAACTACCCATCCAGAACAAGAAGCAAAGACATCAAGTCATTTGAAGAGGGGTGATCCAACACCATCATAATTTGCAGCCTTGCTTTAGTGATCAGTGATCCGGAGACACAAGTACTACACCCTTTCGACGCTACAGCCCAATTACCTATGATGGGAGACATCCAAGGATCAAAGTTAATCCAGATGCCTTTGTCATTCTCACCTACTTTTGGCTGCAGGCTGTATCGTTGACAATCAGGGGAGTTTGCTCCCGAAGTCCTAGGGCTCGCTATGTAGACACGGTTTTCCATAGCATACAGAGCCCCTCTGCCACCATGGTCCTTGCCAATGGTGATCTCCTGGTTAATCGGAAAACTGAGTCCGAGAAACAGAGTGTGAATCAAGGCTGTTTACCTGCCTCCAACTCAAAAATCCTAAAGGCCCCAAGAAAGCTGGTATCCTGCTCATAGACGTAACAACCACTGTCCGGATACTCACGTATTTCACGGTGCTCGTACATGGTGAGATTTTGCAATATAACTTTTCTGACTCATGTGTGCGAATGATCATTACTCTTTTGCCGTCGTCTGATCGAGGGAGGAACGAGTTGTGCTTCCCTAATTTTGGCAAAGGTGGTGTGATTACTGATAACCCACAAGTATAAGGGATCATTTGTAGCCTTTTTTGATAAATAAGAGTGTCGAACCCAACGAGGAGCTAAAGGTAGAACAAATATTCCCTCAAGTTCTATAGACCACTGATACAACTCTACGCACACTTTAACGTTTGCTTTACCAGAAACGAGTATGAAACTATTTTGCAATGATAAAACTAAGAGTACTTTGCGAGAATAAAACTACGGATAAATTGCAAGGTAATAAAACTGGAAAGCTTTTGTCAACAAGAAAGTTATTTGTCCCTAGGCAATCGTTAACAAGTACCTGTAACCATTCTTGCAATTTTATATGAAGGGGAGGCATGAGCTAACATACTTTCTCTACTTGGATCATATGCACTTATGATTGGAACTCTAGCAAGCATCCGCAACTACTAAAGATCATTAAGGTTGTGAAACCAAACCATAGCATTACGTATCAAGTCCTCTTTACTCCCATACGCCATAACCCACCTATCCACGTTAAAGTTTCTGTCACTCTCGCAACACTGACAATAAGCAAACCATAAACATATTGCAACACCCTACAGCAAGGGGCCCTTGCGTTTGCGCGAGACGTAGGGCACCGTAGGACAGCACCATAATTAAAATATACAATCATGCAACCAAGATCACGATTAACCCACAGGACAAAACGGGTCAACTCAAACATCATAGGATAACCATAGATCATTGGGAAATAATATATGGAGTTGAGCACCATGTTTAAGTAGATATTACATTGGGGAGAAGGTGTGTTACACTGCTGCAATGAGGGGGAGAGAGTTGGTGTTGACGGTAGCAAGATTGTTGATGTACATCGCCATCCCGATCGTTGCCCTGGTGGCACTCCGGCGCCACCGGAAGCATGGGGGAGAGGGCCCCCTCCTTCTTCTTCCTCCCCCCCCTAGATGGGAGGAGGGTTCCCCCAATGGTCCATGGTATCCATGGTGGCGGAGGGGCGGGATACCCTCCGAGATTGGATCTCCCTCTCTGTTCTCTTCTGTTTCGCCGTTCCCAGACCTGGCCAAAAACAATTTCTTATATTCCTGGAGATCAGTAACTCCAATTGCGCTGAGATTTTAACATGATTTTCCAGATATAAGCTTCCTTGCGCCTGAAGTAGAGGCCAACCGACGTACGAGGTGGGCACAACCCACCACCACGCGCCAAGGGCCTCTAGCGCACCCTGGTGTCTTGTGCCCTGTGTGGGCCTCCGTTTGCGGTGATTCCAACTTCGCAAAATCACATATATTCCAGAATAATTCTCCATAATTTTTTATTGCATTTGGACTTCGTTTGATATGGATACTCTATGATACAAAAAACATGCAGAAAACAAGAACCGGCACTTGGCACTGGATCAATAGGTTAGTCCAATAAATCATATAAAAAGTTACCCAAAGTATGTAAAACTTGTATAATATAGGCTTGAAACAATCAAAAATTATAGATACGACGGAGACATATCAGCATCCCCAAGCTTAATTCCTGCTCGTCCTCGAGTAGGTAAATGATAAAAAAGATAATTGTTGATGTGGAATGCTACCTAGCATAAACTGATCATATGTCTAGTCATGGCATGAATATTAAGACATAAGTGATTCAAAGCAATAGTCTATAATTTGACATAAAGACATCAATACTCAGGCATCCCAACAAACAATCATGTCTTTCAAAATATCAATGCTAAAGAAAGCTATCCCTACAAAATCATATAGTCTTGTCATGCTCTGTCTTCTTAACACAAAGTATTTATCATGCACAACCCCGATGACAAGCTGAGAAATTGGTTCATACTTTTAACGCGCTTCAGCTTTTTCAACTCTCATGCAATACATGAGCGCAAGCCATGTATATAGCAATACAAGTGGAATAGAGTATGATGATAGGGGTAAATATAAATAAGACAAAAAGGTAAGAAAGTCTCACATCGATGCGGCTAACCAACGGGCTATGGAGATGCCCATCAATCGATATCAACGTGAGGAGTAGGGATTGCCATGCAACGAATGCACTAAGAGCTATAAGTGTATGAAAGCTCATTATGAGAACTAAGTGGGTGTGCATCTAATCCTATAATGAAATATTCCGACTAGTATATGAAAGTGACAACATAGGAGACTCTCCAAATGAAAAACATGGTGCTACTTTGAAGCACAAGTGTGGTAAAGGATACTAACAATGCCCCTTCTCTCTTTTTATTTATTATTTTCTTTCTTTCTTCTTTCTTTTTCTTTTTTTTCTTTTTTTCTTTTTATATATACTTTTTTCTCTCATTGTCCGGAGTCTCATCCCGACTTGTGGGGGAATCCTAGTCTCCATCATCCTTTCCTCACTAGGGCACTGCTCTAAAAAAGAATAATTATGATCATCACACTTCTATCACTACTGCAGGATGCTGCTAACGCGACAGTACGATCAGAGACCCTTTCACGAAACTGTGTGCGATGCATTAATCACAAACAGGGATGTAAAAACCGTCAAAAAGGTGCAAAACATTTGCAATGGAGGATGCATCAAACACGGTTTAGATTTTAGTTGCGTGTGCGATCCAGGGCATACGGTTCAGTCCAATGAACCATTTGCGATGAGGCGGAACAAAAGAAACGGGCAGCCTGATGAAGGCGTGTGTGATGTACAACATACAGTTCACTCGGATGAACTATTTGTGATTAGGCAACACAAAAGAAACGGGCAGCCTGATGAAGGCGTGTGTGATGTACAACATACAGTTCACTCGGATGAACTATTTGTGATTAGGCAACACAAAAGAAAAGGTCAGCCAGTTCAAGGTGTGTGCGATGTACATCATACAGTTCACTCGGATGAACTGTTTGTGATTAGGCAACACAAAAGAAACGGTCATTCAGATCAAGGTGTGTGCGATGTACGACATGCGGTTCACCCGGATGAACTCTTTGGGTTGAGACAAGAGAACAGAAACGGTTCAATATAACAAATACCATAAATATTGCAAGGTTCAAATTCAAAGATTACAACGCACTGGTACAACGACGTCCTAAACAAATGGTTTAAAACCCCTTTCCGCGATGGCATTTGGAACTGTCGCCAAGTGAGTGTGGGCGATAGGGGGGCTCCTTCCCACACGACCCAGAAATCGTCGGGGATAGGTCCTCATGGGACCCAAGCTGGGGCCGTGTGCGATCGGGCGAGGCATGGAAACCCAATCATTTCCATAGGTATGTACATCCCACACGGTGAATCCCAGAAATCATTTTCGTAGGTATGTACATCCTACATGGTGAGTCCTAGAAATCATTTCTGTAGGTATGTACATCCCACACGGCGAATCCCAGAAATCATTTTCGTAGGTATGTTCATCCCACATGGTGAATCCCAGAAATCATTTCCGTAGGTATGTATATCCCACACGGTGAATCCCGGAAAATTATTTCCGTAGGTATGTACATCCCACATAGTTCTTTGTGTGCAAACGTGTGTGCAAGGTGGCCTAACGCAAACAGTTCGCTACCGGAAGCCGTGTGTGATTGTTAGTTGATCGAACACGCCTACTTTCTAGAAACCGTGTGGGTTGTTTGAGTTCATCGCCCATGGTGCTATCTGAGTAACCATTTGCAATAGAAAACCCCAATAAGCAGGGTAATTAGCCTATTATTGATAATCCATGTACTAATCAAAGTATTAAACTGATATTTCTTATAAAACACACCAGATATTTCATATCCGTATAAAAGCAACCAGGATTTCATAATCGAATTACATCAGATAGCTTCAGCACTCAGTTACGCCATTACACAATGACACCAAGTTTCACATGCAGCATCAAATACCTTGGGAAAGTAGAATCATACACGGTAAATAGAAAGATGAATCTCATCTGGGAAACTACAGAAGCGGAAGGCAAATATTGAGCCTTCAGTGATCTTGAATGTCCTTGCAACTTTAGGCCAGTGGCTATGGATAATTGCCCGCCCAACCTTCGTCCTCTTCAGCAAGACTTCAATATTTTACCGTGGGTGCTGAATGAATACCTTCATCGCCTCTTGACCATGCATGTGGTTTGAGAGGTAATGATCGGTGAACTGCCTTGAAAAGTACCGAAAACAAAGCTATGCATAAATCGTTGTTGTAAATTTTGAAATGGCGCAAGGGGTAAAAACAAGGTAAAAGAGTTGGTACCATCCTATAGTTGACTGATGTCTTCTTCATTGTGCAAACAAAGATCTTTCTGTTATTCGTCGCAAGTTTCTTCATCCTAACAATCTTTTTGAGTTTCTTGACTTGACAGATATTCATGGACATCTCATTTCCCCATATGCAAAATGGGTCGAATAGTGGGTCTAAGCCTCTGACAGCAGGACCTACATGTGCAAGACCAAATTGTAAGAAATCTAAATATTAGAATGATTCCTGCAACTGCACAATAATGTGCTATTAGCCAAAGGACCCTTCTTGAACAAACCTCGATGGTAAACCGCAGTTGTAACACCCTGGATGTAACTTTCCCAATTTGTACTCCAACTCTTGCCGTTTCCGGCGTTAAGTTATTTTATTTTCTCGGGTACGGGTCTTTGTCTGCGTGTGTTATTGTCATTGTCATGCATCTCATATCATGTCATCATGTGCATTGCATTTGCATACGTGTTCGTCTCTTGCATTCGAGCATTTTCCCCGTTGTCCGTTTTGCATTCCGGCGCTTCGTTCTCCTCCGGTGGCCATTTCTAGCTTTCTTTCGTGTGTGGGGATTAAACGTTTCCGGATTGGACAGAGACTTGCCAAGCGGCCTTGGTTTACTACCGGTAGACCGCCTGTCAAGTTTCGTATCATTTGGACTTCGTTTGATACTCCAACGGTTAACCGAGGGACCGAAAAGGCCTCGTGTGTGTTGCAGCCCAACACCCCTCCAATTCGGCCCAAAACCCACCTAACTCTGCTCCATCATCTAGAGCGTTCGATCACGATCGTGTGGCCGAAAACCGCACCTCATTTGGACTCTCGTAGCTCCCTCTACCTATAAAACTAGCCCCTCCTCTGAAATTCCGGATCCCCCTCGTCCTCAAACCCTAAAAACCGTTCTCCTCGCCGCCGGACGTGTCCGATTCAGGCCGGACGTGTCCGCCGCCGCACTCTAGCCAACCACCGCCCGCCATGTGTCCTCCGCCGCCGCCTCCCACCGCGCGGCCCGGGAGCCCACGGCCGGCCCCCGCGGCCCGCTCCCTCGCCCCGCCGCCTGGCTGCCCGCGCCGCCCGGTCGCCCCCGACGCCGCCGCCTCCTCACGCGCCGCCGCCGCCCGCCTCCTCCTCACCGGAGCCGGCCACCGCCGCCCCGCTCCGCTCCGGCCGCCGAGCTCGCCGGCGCTGCCGCATCCATGTGCCGCCGCCGTGCCAACCGCTTCCGTCCGCCCCGGCCGACCTCGCCTCTCCCTCCTCCGGCCTCTTCCTCCCTGCCGACGAACAGTGCTCGCCGGATCAGCCACCGCCTCGCCGGAGCTCCTCGGTTCGCGTGCCGATCCAGATCTGGGACGAACCCTAGGTCAAATTCGTCTAAGTCCCTGATTTTTTCAGTTCAAGTGCTCCTGTTCGTGGGTCCGTAACTTGGCATCCGTAGCTCCGATTCATGCATATAGCATATCAAAATGTTCATCTCAGAGAGTACATCATTTCATTCCATTGCATCATTTTCATTTGAGCTTATCGTGATGCCCGAAATGCTGTTAGAAGAGGGCTACTTGAGTTAATTGTCAGATCTGCTACTCCATTTAGGTTTTTGTCATTTTTGCCATGATTAATGTGTGCATGCTATGCCCATGAGTTCTACATATGTTTTGTTAAGGGTTTTGTCATCTTTCCATAGGTGCAACCCATATATTTTTATGATGTGTGTGGTGTCTTCTGCAAGCTTACAAAGTGGTGCACTTGTTAATTCTATTTTCAGGGACTTAGCAATTCCACTAAGTCCTTGATCGGTTTATCTCATGTTGCCATATGTTCATGTTGTTTCCTAGTGATCCGTGCCTCTTTTGAGGATTACCAGTAAGGATGTTTTGTTAATCGTGTAGAGGTCTATCCATCCATGTCTTTGTTTGCAATTATGGAGCACCCTAGCTTGAGTCAATCGAGCTCTACTTTTGCTACTTTCTGAATCTGGGCAGATTGTCAACTTGTTTGCAATTTTGCCGATGATGTTGTAGTTGATCCGTGCATGCTATGCTATTGTTCTTGCCATGTCTAGCTTGCATTTTGTGCCTTCTTGATGGATATATGCTTGTCTTGCCATGACTTGCAACGTAGTGAGTGCATCGAGCTCATAAACATGCCTACTTGAGATATGTTTTAGCATGTGCCAGTTTTCACTAAGTCTGAAAACTGATTATGTTTTTGCCATGTTTACATGCTTGCAATTGTATTTTCTGATCCCTTTTGGCTCAAGGTCACTAAGGGACTTTTGTTAATATCTTTGAGTAGCTCCATGCCATGCTTTACTTTTCCATGTTCAGATCCTGTACCACGTAGTTTTGTTGCTCCGAAGAGGGCTACCTGATCTGAAATTCCAGACAAGTGTTGATTTCACAGTCTGAAATCTGTTTGTCATATGCATTTTTGCCATGCTTGTTTGTACCTGTTAATGGATGAATTGGCCATAGCTCAGTGCTAGACTTTTGTTAAGAATATTGAATGCATCCCTGCCATGTATTTTGTTGTCATGTTTGGGTGCTGTAGCATGTTCATCTCATTGCATTTAGATGGCTACTTGCTGTAGATCGCAGACCGGTGTCATTTTTTAATCGCTTGCCATTTCCAAACCGTAACTCCGATTCCGGCGTTCTTTATATCGTTTTCAAGCGATTTCATCTCATCTTTCCAGTGGCATACTTGGTTTTCCCAGTTGAGGCCAGGTTCCTGCATTTCCTGTCATATCTTGCATTTCGCATCCCGCATCGCATCCCGCATAGCATACCATCTTTGCATTGCGTTGTTTGAGTTTGCACGTGGTTGATTGTATCCTTGTTGCTTGTTTGTCTTGTTTGGGTAGAGCCGGGAGAAGAGTTTGCTAATGAGGAGCCCGTTGAGTTTGCTTTCGAGGATCCAGTCAACTCTGACAACTGTGCAGGCAAGATGATCATACCCTCGAAATCACTACTATCTTTGCTATGCTAGTTTGCTCTCTCTTTTGCTATGCCAATGCTACGATGCCTACCACTTGCTTTCAAGCCTCCCAAATTGCCATGTCAAACCTCTAACCCACCATGTCCTAGCAAACCGTTGATTGGCTACGTTACCGCTTTGCTCAGCCCCTCTTATAGCATTGCTAGTTGTAGGTGAAGATTGGAGGCCGTTCCTTGTTGGAACATTTATTCACTTGTTGGGATATCATTATATTGCTATGTTATCTTAATGCATCTATATACTTGGTAAAGGGTGGAAGGCTCGGCCTCTCGCCTAGTGTTTTGTTCCACTCTTGCCGCCCTAGTTTCCGTCATATGGGTGTTATGTTCCCGGATTTTGCGTTCCTTACGCGGTTGGGTTATAATGGGAACCCCTTGATAGTTCGCCTTGATTAAAGCTTTTCCAGCAATGCCCAACCTTGGTTTTACCATTCACCACCTAGCCTCTTTTTCCCTTGGGTTACCGGAGCCCAAGGGTCATCTTATTTTAACCCCCCCCCCCCCGGGCCAGTGCTCCTCTGAGTGTTGGTCCGAACTGAGCTGCCTGCGGGGCCACCTCGGGGAAACTTGAGGGTTGGTTTTACTCATAGCTAGTCTCATCTGAGTGTGCCCTGAGAAAGAGATATGTGCAGCTCCTATCCGGATTTGTCGGCACATTCGGGCGGTGTTGTTGGTCTTGTTTTAACCTGTCGAAGTGTCTTGAAGAACCGAGATACCGAGTCTGATCGGAACGTCTTGGGAGGAGATCTATTCCTTCGTTGACCATGAGAGCTTGTCATGGGCTAAGTTGGGACTCCCCTGCAGGGATTTGAACTTTCGAAAGCCGTGCCCGCGGTTATGGGCAGATGGGAATTTGTTAATGTCTGGTTGTAGATAACTTGAACCTTAACTTAATTAAAATGAATCAACTGAGTATGTTACCGTGATGGCCTCTTCTCGGCGGAGTCCGGGAAGTGGAAACGGTGTTGGAGTAATGTTTGCGCAGGTTGTTCTCTAGTTTCGTGCTCGCGCTTTGCCTCCTCTTCTCGCTCTCTTTTGTGAATAAGTTAGCCACCATATATGCTAGTCGCTTGTTGCAGCTCCACATACATTTGTACCTTGCTTTACCTATAAGCTTAAATAGTCTTGATCGCGAGGGTGCGAGATTGCTGAGTCCCTGTGGCTCACAGATTACTATTACACCAGATGCAGGGGCTGATGATTCTGCTCCAGGAGACGCACTTGAGCTCAAGTAGGAGTTTGACGAAGACTCTCAACATTACTATGTTTCCTTTCCCGATGATCAGTAGTGGTGCCCAGTTGGGGGTGATTGGGACCGTGTCGCATGTTGGGTTATCTTTCATTTTGGTGCCGTAGTCGGGCCATGTGTGTTTGGTTGATGTAATGTTATTTATGTACTTGATTGACGTGGCGAGTGTAAGCCAACTATGTTATCTCCCCTTTATTATTCATATTACATGGGATGTTGCGAAGATTGCCTAACTTGCGACATATGCCTTCAATGCGATTATGCCTCTAAGTCGTGCCTCGACACGTGGGAGATATAGTCGCATCAAGGGTGTTACAGCAGTGTCTCCCATTGTTTCCCTGCAACACACATAAGGAAGATCTTAATCAGGTTAAGTAAGAGTTTCCATACTATCAGTAGAATATGTATTGAGTACAACCAAATTCGATTGGTGTCACATGCATAACAATAGAAAATTGTAACCACAGCAAATGAAAATCAAATTGCAGAACTAAACTAAATAGTTAAATGGACAGCAGACCAAATGAACCAAAATAGTTAACTGAGCACGGCATTGCAGAATGGAAACATGTACTAGAAGATAAGACAGTTAACAAAACAAAGAATGCTTGAGAATAGTACTACGAAATGTAGCAATTGTTGGACCAAAGTGTTAAATGAACATTACATTTCAGAGGACCAAACTGTTAACTAAACATCAGATTGCATATTAACATTATAGAGGACAAATCACTAGAAGGCACTAGCGGTGGTCTCCAGAAAACATCACAAACTGTATTTTAAAGTAGACAACCGTGCGGCAGTGTCAATGGTGGCCTCGAAGACGAGGTGCTCCTCCAAGATCTGGTGGTCGACACGCATGTCAGCCATAGCAACCTTGTTCGCACGTGCGGCCGCATGCTACTTAGGTCCACGTTATACTGCGTGTAAAATGGCTGTGGGCGGCGCTTAATTGGAGGAGGGGGCAGTGATTTCGGTGGAAGGTGTCGCTCCATCAGTCGGGGCATGTGGGACGAGAAAGGAGGAGGATGGTGTGGGTGGGGTGTGGATTACCTGACCATATCGACAAGGCCGCGGAGCAAGAAGAAGGGTTGACGGCGAGGAGACCGCGCAGCAAGAAGAAGGGTCGCCGACAAGGAGGTGGCGCTGCAAGAAGAAGGGTCACCGGCGAGGAGGCGGCGATTCAAGACGAAGGGTAGCCGGCGAGGAGGCGGCGCTGCAAGAAGAAGGGTCGCCGGCGAGGAGGCTGAGCTGCCAGCAAGCAGCAATGAAGGTTTGAACTTGGAGAGCAAGGAGGAACAGTGGAAATGTGGCTTTTGGTAGGAGGGAGGGGCGGGGAGATAGATATTTCCGCAGTGGCAAAAACATTTCGCTCGGTGCTGCGAGAAACTGGCGCGCAAGTGTGGTTCAAGCATGGGCGGTGGACCATAGACGACGAAGCTTCCTGCGTAAGCTAGATAAGACGGTGCGCTAAGATATTTTATATCGCATCCCACATGATTCTTTCTTGTAAACTATTTGTGGTATACCTGATTTTTTTTCATTATGTTTTGAAAGACAAAATGGTGTTACAGAGGGAAAGGATGGTGTTTGAATTGCTAGAACATTTACATACAGTGAACATGCAACAAGTACGTGAGTGTCATGTTTAAATTTGGAATTATTCCGGGTTCGTTTGGCATTTTTATGCATTAATTGAGTTTCTGTGCATTTAATGTGCATAATTCCAATTTGAACTACAAGAACATGCTCCAGTGCACCAAAGTTGTTTGAAAAATCACATGTGTATCCTTGGGTGAATTTCTAGGTCCCATGCAAGAGATGGGAGTGAAATTTAAACATCTGGGCGTCGTGGCTCGGCCGGAAGATTGAGAAACTTGGTTTTTTAATTCATGTAATTCCAAAACAAGCCTGAAAATCATGAAACTTGGCATGGTATCATGACATGGCACCAACATGCTGTAGTAAATTTTTTGGCTGAATTGGGACAAGCTTTGGTGTAAACTTCTTGCAAACCGGAGCTTCCCTCAAGAAGGCTCCTAGTTCCGAGAGGGAACCTGTCACCTCTGTGTGCGAAATGACGTACGTACACTGCCTTCTCCTGCCTTAATTTGTTTACACATGCATGTTAGACCAAATAGAAGTGTCATACTAAATTTTGGAATTATTCCGTGTTCGTTTGGCCTTTTTTATACATTAATTGAGTTTTTGGGCATTTAATGTGCATAATTCAAATTTTCACTACAAGCACATGCTCCAGTGCACCATAGTTGTTTGAAAAATCACACGTGTGTCCTTGGCTGAATTTCTAGGTCCCATGCAAGAGATGGGAGTGAAATTCAAACATTTGGTCGTCGTGGCTCGGCCGAAAAGATTGAGAAACTTGGTTTTTTAATTCCTGTAATTCCAAAACACACCTGAAAATCATGAAACTTGGCATGGTCTCATGACATGGCACGAACATGCTACGGTAATTTTTTTGGCCGAATTGGGACAAGCTTTGGTGTAAGCTTCCTGCAAACCGGAGCTTCCCTCAAGATGGCTCGTGGTTTCAAGAGGGAACGTGTCACCTCCGTGTACGAAACGACATACGTACACTGCTTTCTCCTGCCTTAATTTTTGTGCACATCCACATTAGACCAAAGAGAAGTACCATGCTAAATGTTGGAATTATTCCAGGCTCGTTTCGCCTTTTTATACATTAATTGAGTTTCTTGGCATTTAATGTGCATAATTCAAATTTGAACTACAAGCACCGGCTCCAGTGCACCTAAGTTGTTTGAAAAATCACATGTGTGTCCTTGGGTTAATTTCTAGGTCCCATGTAAGAGATTGGAGTGAAATTCAAACATCTGGGCATCGTGGCTCGGCCAGAAAGATTGAGAAACTTGGTTTTTTTAATTCTTGTAATTCCAAAACACGCCTGAAAATCATGAAACTTGGCATGGTGTCATGACATGGCACGAACATGGTGCGGTAATTTTTTGGCCGAATTGGGACAAGCTTTGTTGTAAGCTTCTAGCGAACCGGAGCTTCCCTCAAGAATGCTCATGGTTCCGCAAGGGAACATGTCACTCCCGTGTGCGAAATGACATACGTACACTGCCTTCTCCCGCCTTAATTTTTTTACACAGCCAGATCAGACCAAGTATAAGTGCCGTGCAAAATTTTGGAATTATTCCGGGCTCGTTTCGCCTTTTTTATACATTAAATGAGTTTCTGGGCATTTCATGTGCATAATTGAAATTTAAACTACAAGCACATGCTCCAGTGCGCCAAAGTTGTTTGAAAAATAACATGTGTGTCCTTGGGTGAATCTCTAGGTCCCATGCAAGAGATGTGATTGAAATTCAAACATCTGGGCGTCGTGGCTCGGCCAGAAAGATTGAGAAACTTGGTTTTTTAATTCCCGTAATTCCAAAACACACCTGAAAATCATGAAACTTGGCATGGTGTCTTGACATGGCACCAACATGCTGCGATAATATTTTTGCCCGAATTGGGACAAGATTTGGTGTAAGCTTCTTTCAAACCGGAGCTTCCCTCACAAAGGCTCGTGGTTTCGAGAGGTAATGTGTCACCTCCGTGTGCGAAACGACATACGTACACTGCCTTCTCCCGCCTTTATTTTTTTACACAGCCAGATTAGACCAAATAGAAGTGCCGTGCTAAATTTTGGAATTATTCCGGGCTCATTTCACCTTTTTTATACATTAATTAAGTTTCTAGGCCTTTAGTGTGTATAATTCAAATTTGAACTACAAGCACATGCTCTAGTGCACCAAAGTTGTTTCAAAAATCACATGTGAGTGCTTGGGTGAATTTCTAGGTCCCATGCAAGAGATGGGAGTGAAATTCAAACATCTAGGAGTCGTGGCTCGGCCGGAAAGATTGAGAAATTTGGTTTTTTAATTCCTGTAATTCCAAAACACACCTGAAAATCATGAAACTTGGCATGGTGTCATGACATGGCACCAACATGCTGTGGAAATATTTTTGGCCAAATTGGGACAAGCTTTGTTGTAAGCTTCTTGCAAACCGGAGCTTCCCTCAAGAAGCCTCGTGGTTCCGAGAGGGAACGTGTCACCTCCGTGTGCGAAACGACATACGTACAGTGCCTTCTCCCGCCTTATTTCTTTACATAGCTAGATTATACCAAATAGAAGTACCGTGCTAAATTTTGGAATTATTCCGGATTCGTTTGGCCTTTTTATACATTAATTGAGTTTCTGGGAATTTAATGTGCATAATTCAAATTTGAACTACAAGCACATGCTCCAGTGCACCAAAGTTGTTTGAAAAATAACATGTGTGTCCTTGGGTGAATCTCTAGGTCCCATGCAAGAGATGGGAGTGAAATTTAAACATCTGGGTCGTGGCTCGGCCGGAAGATTGAGAAACTTTGTTTTTTAATTCATGTAATTCCAAAACAAGCCTGAAAATCATGAAACTTGGCATGGTCTCATGACATGGCACCAACATCTGTGGTAATTTTTTTGTCCGATTTGAGAAGGCCCACACATTAACAATCAACAAAGTCATTTTGGAACAATTGTTGTCACGTTACAAATCAGAAACACAAGTATTATTGAAACCATGGGCGTTTGACTTACCAATTACGTGCGGCCACGTGTCCCCTTTTTTATTGCGTAGGAGGTGCCGTGCGGGGTAGTTATTTGAGTATGGAAGGCGTGCGATCAGACCCCTGCGCGTGCTCATTGGAAGGAGAGCCCTTTGACTGCTACCCGCCGCGCACCTCCCTCCCAACGTCTCCATTAATGGTGCCCGAGCACCTGTTCTACATCGTGGCTATATGTCTCACCGGACTGAGATTTAAGAGAGAAAAATGAAAATCTGAAAAGAATGTTTTGCACGGATCTTGATGTAAGATACGACGGACCTATATAGCTTCGACTGCAACTTATAGCAAGCATGATGAATATAAGGACGACGATAGTGGATAATAATTGTCTTACATATTTAGAAACATAATTTAAAAAAGCCACATGCGGCAATGCCCGAAATACACAAGGGCAAAAGAAGAAGGAAGACAATGATCTGGCTCGTTGATCACAACTTTCTTGATGCGTTGCTGTAGGCCGCGGGAACTAGTCTCCGCGGTGAGCGGCGACGAGCTCTTTCTTGTCCTCAAGATCCTGCTTGAGAGCATCCACGGATTCCTCCACCAGCCTTCTGCGCTCGATGCGCAGCTTGTTATTCTCGTCCATAAGTTTCTCGACGATGACGCCGGTCCTCTTCAATAAGGCAGTGCTCTGCTCCTGCTGCTCTGCACTTCCGATGATCTTCCCCTCAGCAGGTCGCGCTCGGCCCGGAGCTTCGCATTGCTCTCATTTAGTTGCCGGATGATGTCGGTACACTGTTCAAACGAGGTTTGCAGGTCATCCTGCAACCTCACCCACCTGGAGATCTGATCCATCTGCCTATGGACGAGGGCACGCATGCGCCTGTAAGAGTCCTCGCCTGCCCGCAAGGCATTTTCCCAGGCCGCCGTGGCAAGGGAGGACATCTCTGCTGCATTCGTGGCGCGGCGGGACATCTCTTCTGCTTCCGCGGCACGGCCAGACCAGTCTGCTGCATCGACAGCGCGGCGGGTCCTCATTGCTGCTTCGGCGGCGCGGCAGCACCTCTCTGCTGATATGGCCGTGCGGCGGGACAATCGCGGCGAGGCAGGACATCTCTCGTGCTCCCGCTTCCAGGCTCGCCTCTCCCTGGTGGCAATCTCTCGACCCAGAACTCACGCTGGCCATGGCAGACGCAAGGAAACGATGATGAATGACTTGTTTGTTTTTGGCTTTTTGGGGATGAGGAGTTGAGGAGGAATGTGCAGTCATCTTGGAGTAGTAGTATTTATAACCATGTAGTAATATGCTCCTAAGTGGGAAACCTTTTAGGTTTTGATCGGTGTGAAAAGGTTTGCAATTTGGAATGTGATGGGACGCATGCTCAAAATTTACTAACGGTTATAAGTGCGGCACTATTCCCGGAAGGCGTAACGTGGGCACGTATGCCTTCTCGGCCGCGTATGTGGCATTTGCACCATAGGGTGCACCGCAATAGGCAATGTCAGCACACATCTTTTAATTAGAATGGGTGTGCCCGTCTAGCGCACACACGTTGATCTATCTAATTGTTTCAGTTTGTTGTGGCTAATCGCAAACAGTTCATCCATCTGAAGTGTATGCCATCAATCGCAGACACTTTGATCTGGCTTAGCCGTTTCTGTTATGTTGCCTAATCACAAACAGTTAATCCTTCTGAAGCGTATGCCCTCAATTACACACACTTTGATCTGGCTAACCATTTCTTTTGTGTGGCCTAATCACAAACAGTTCATCCGAGTGAACCGTATGATGTATATCGCACACACCTTCATCTGGTTGCCCGTTTCTTTTGTGTTGCTTAATCACAAACAGTTCATCCAACTGAACCGTATGCTCTTTATCGCACACGCCTTCATCAGGCTACCCGTTTCTTTTGTTCCACCTCATCGCAAATAGTTCATTGGACTGAACCGTATGCCCTGGATCGCACACGCAACTAAAATCTGAACCGTGTTTGATGCATCCTCCATCGCAAACGTTTTCACCTTTTTTGATGGTTTTCATACAGCACCGTTTGCGATTATGGCATCGCACACACTTTCTTAAAGGGTCTCTGATCGTAGTGTCACATTAGTAGCATCCTGCAGTAGTGATGCCCAAATTCAAACATTGCAAACCGCGTAATTTCTGAAAAGGGATCAGTCGCCGACAAGTCATCTATGGGTTTGACACAATAACTTCTAATTGCTTTGCCATATGCTCTTCCAATACGAAGTTTGGCATTTTTGGAGGCACTTCCATTCCGTAGTACCAGCCGCCTCTGATAATCATACCATTGATCTTTCCTAATTAAATGTGTGTTCAACCTCAGTACCCTCAGCACCTTTGTTCTGGCAAGAAAGAACATGGCGAGTGTAATCTCCGGTGGGGTCCCTCGATAGGAGTTCAAAGTAATATTTGAGAGAAGCAGATCCAGGCATTCGATGTGATTGTCGTTATCAACATCTTCCACCAGGCCTAATATGCACTGCAAAAGAAGAGAACGTGTTAGTGCCTACATGCAGTTTTGAACACTGCTACACGCCCATTTGGTTTGCAGGATTTGTAAAATGCACCAACGTGCCATCTTCGATCTATCATGATTAACATGGGCATTAATTTGATTACAATCTAGAAACATGTAGCCTTCTTCACAAGAGGTTGGATTGGATGAAAAATTCCCTAAGAAAACTAGTGCAGATGAATCCAAAGGAGAAATGCTTATGGATGATTGTAACCATATGAATGAAGCAACCAATATGGGGTGGGGGGTATGTCCTAAAATTCTCCAAAATTCCTTCAGAAATCGTAGTACATAGTCATTGTAAACTTGGGAAAAGGTGCAAAAAATTGAACTCCCTTATGGTTAACATTTAACAGGAAAGGAACATCACCTCGATATACAGCTTCTTCAGGCACGGAAAGCATCTCAGACAACTGAAAACTTGGTCCAGGTTGGGCACGATAGGTTCTAGTGCCAAGACCTTCACTGTGCCCAGAGTCTGGGTGAAGCTTTGCTGGATGACAGACGAACATACATCTTCAAAACTAGAAATAACGTTGATGTCAAGAAGGAGAGGTATATAAGGCGACTGTTGTACCTAAAAGTTGTAGTATTTGACATACGAGTAGCCCACCACTTCCCATTTAGGCGCAGAAATGACATTGATTCTTGTTGGACCTTGTTGATCAACTAAAAGTAATCTCTCAAGTGAAGGTGTGTCCTGGATGACCATATTGTGGTCCTGTGATCTCTCGTTGCAGCACCAGCAACACACATAAATAGTGTGGAGAGTCCTGGAGGTAATGTGCAAGGTACTCGACCAATTCATCGCTTGAAGATGAAGGAACTCGAGTGCAATACAGCCGCGGAGCAGGCGCTCCATGTCATCCTTTGGGATGCGGATGATGACGAGCTCGAGGTGCTTCAGTCATGGTAGAAAAAGAGCGGGTGCGTGAGGCGCAGCATGGGCGTGAAGCGGAGCGCGGACGTTGGCAGCAAGCTCATATGCCCATCATTATAACTTAGCTTCTCGAGCTAATCTATGGTGCGGGATCAGAACCACTCGTCAAGCTTGGCTCGCTCCTTGCCATTGGAACAGAACTTGCCCGCGAGAAGTCCTTTGATTGGATGATGGTGACTGCCGAGGATCTGGGAGAACGCATCCAAGCTTTGGCGGTAGCCATGGCAGAGCTTGTGGGCGTGGAGGATGTCGACATGGGTGCGGAGCCATAGGGTGTGTAACCACTGGGAAACGGCGGCTGTCCTCGCCCGATTTTTGATTGGGAGGAGGGATATGATGACTATCAACATATCATCGGGGAGGTTGTTGATGAAGTCTAGGCCTACTGGAGTCGCTTGCGGTTCTTTCTCGACCCGCCTCCGCTTGTTGGCAGCCACATTCTCCACCTCGTCGGCGGGTACAGGAACTTCTGTCTCCATATTCACGCCGTGCTTCGGTGCTTCAGCAGCCCCAGCGTCGCCACTCCCTCCGATGGGGCGCTTTGGCGGCATCCTCCTACACTGACAGCTTTGAGGACTCAGAGCGACATTGAGGATGCGTGCGCAGAGAGAGGAATTGTGTGTGTGGCGAGGATAGGGGGTGCGGCTGCTCGGCGGCGCCATTAATATAGACCAGTGGGAGCGAGGCGGACGGCGGCCCAAGGCTGTCTCGCTTCTCGGTGAGAACGACTGCTTAATCTCTAGTATGAATGAAATCTATGCTTAATTACTGAATTTTAGTTGCAAAAAATAGATAGTGATATTGATTTTTAGCTGCATATTTTGATAAATCACAGTGTCTCTTGACTTAGCGCCGAAGTCTGGCTTTAATTTGCATACCATAATCTGAACTGTTTGCGTTGAAGAGATGCACAGATCCTGCGTTGAACAGCTTGTACGCTTCCCAGTGAGCCTGCGCACCGGACTGCACTCGCACGCCTCCCGTTCAGTCAAGCAACTTTCCACACGGCGCCTCCTATAGCCATTAAAACCAGTACACGTGGCGTCACATGAATGGTTAACCGAACGCATACGGTTTGAATTATCCAAACGTTTGAGATATTAAAGTGGCAGCTATTTTTTTTCAAAATGCCTTTGTTGGCTGTCATTATTCGAGTGCGCCTTCTCTCAAAATGGACACGAAAAATACCACAGCATGTCGGGTGCCCTTCCATGATAGCATCCCAAGTTTCATGAATTTAAGACGAGTTTTGGATTTACTAGAATTTAAAAACCAGGCATCTCAATGTTTTACCAGCAATCAACGGTACCCTGGTGTTTGAAATTCATTCCCATTTCTTGCATGGGACCTAAGCATGCACCCAAGGACACAAATTTGATTTTTCGACCAATTTATATGCACTGGAGCATCCGCATGTAGTTGAAATTTGAATTATGCACATAAATGCATTGAAAACTCAGTTAATACATAAAAATGTCCAAACGAACCCCAAAAAATCACAAAAATTCACACAACACTCGTGTTGTTCTATGTTGACACGAGAAAAGAACTTGAAAGCAATAAGAGGCAATGGATATCGTTTTGTCCCCAAAGGTGGGACGTTCCCTACCTAAAACCATCATGCTTGTTGTGAGAAGCTCCGGTTTGTGAGAAGCATATACCCAAACCTGTCCCAAATGGGACAAAATTTGTACGACGGCATGTTGATGCCACTCCATGATAGCATGCCAAGTTTCATGAATTTCAGACGAGTTTTGGATTTACTAGAATTTAAAAACCATGCATCTCAATGTTTTGCCGGCAATCAACGGTGCCCTGGTGTTTGAAATTCATTCCCATTTCTTGCATGGGACCTAAGCATGCACCCAAGGACACATATTTGATTTTTCAACCAATTTATATGCACTGGAGCATGCGCATTTGCTCAAATTGGAGTTATGCACATAAATGCATTGAAAACTCAGTTAATGCATAAAAATGGCCAAACGAACCCCGAAAAATCACAAAAATTAACACAACACTTCTTTTTTTCTGTGTTGACACAAGAAAAACTTGAAAGCAATAAGAGGCAATGGATATCGTTTCATCAACAAAGGTGGGACGTTCCCTACCGAAAACTATCGTGCTTGTTGTGAGAAGCTTCGGTTTGCGAGAAGCATATACCCAAACCTACCCCAAATGGGACAAAATTTGTACCACGACATGTTGATGCTGGTCCATGATAGCATGCCAAGTTTCATGAATTTCAGACGAGTTTTGGATTTACTAGAATTTAAAAACCATGCATCTCAATGTTTTGCCGGCAATCAACGGTGCCCTGGTGTTTGAAATTCATTCCCATTTCTTGCATGGGACCTAAGCATGCACCCAAGGACACGGATTTGATTTTTCAACCAATTTATATGCACTGGAGCATGCGCATTTGCTCAAATTGGAGTTATGCACATAAATGCATTGAAAACTCAGTTAATGCATAAAAATGGCCAAACGAACCCCGAAAAATCACAAAAATTAACACAACACTTCTTTTTTTCTGTGTTGACACAAGAAAAACTTGAAAGCAATAAGAGGCAATGGATATCGTTTCATCAACAAAGGTGGGACGTTCCCTACCGAAAACTATCGTGCTTGTTGTGAGAAGCTTCGGTTTGCGAGAAGCATATACCCAAACCTACCCCAAATGGGACAAAATTTGTACCACGACATGTTGATGCTGGTCCATGATAGCATGCCAAGTTTCATGAATTTCAGACGAGTTTTGGATTTACTAGAATTTAAAAACCAGGCATCTCAATGTTTTTCCGGCAATCAACGGTGCCATGGTGTTTGAAATTCATTCCCATTTCTTGCATGGGACCTAAGCATGCACCCAAGGACAAAGATTTGATTTTTCAATGAATTTATATGCACTGGAGCATGTGCATGTAGTTCAAATTTGAATTATGCACATAAATGCATTTAAAACTCACTTAATGCATAAAAATGTCCAAACAAACCCTGAATAATTCACATTCTTTTATTTTCACTACAGATAAAAGGTCTAGCAATTCAAACACCGTCCATGGCCATTGTGACCCCATTATGTAATTCAAATCAAGACCAAAAATCAAGTAGATCCCACACAGTTTATTATAACCAACCATGTGAGATGCAGCACAAAATATCTTTGGACCGTGTCTGAATAAGGGACCGTGTCTGATGACACTTTGTGCTCCAGTTTTTTGTCTGAAGCGGTTCCAAATTTTCGCCTTCCGCAGAAATATCTACTTCTCCCTGCCCCCTCCCCGTTACCAAAAGCCACATTTCCCCTCTTTCCGCCTTCCTTTCCAAGTTGAAACCTTCACTCCTTGCTTGCAGCGCCGCCGCCTCCTCGCCGGCGACCCTCCTTCACGCTGTTCGGCCTCGCCTATCCAGGCTGGTAATCCACACCCGACCCCCATCCTCCTCCTCCTTCCACATCCCACATGCCCCGACTGCCGGCGCGAGCGCGACACCTTCCACCCAAATCGCCGACCCCTCCACCAAATAAGCGCCGACCTAAGCCTTGGTGCACGCAGTATAGCCAGGACCTCAAGGAGCATTTGGCAGCGGAAAAGCAAATCGCGGCCACATGCACGGATGAGGTCGCGATGGCTGCCATTCGTGCCGACCCCCGGATCTTGGAGGAGCACCTCGCCGTCGAGGCCACCATTGATGCCTCGCGTGCTGATGCCGCGACACGGTTGGCTGCTTTAAACGACAGTTAGTGGCGTTTTGAGGCCACCGTCGGTGCCTTCGACGAAGACTACAAGGTGTTTTCTCAGCATGCACGTGCTTACCTCATCTCGAGAGCCAGAAGGTTGGTGCCCGGAGCGACTCAGGCAACTCACCACTACAACGATGGCACCCACGATGCGGACCCCTCGCCATCTTCCATGTCCAAGGAGCCAATCATGATTGATATCTCCGACAATGAGGAGTAGCTTGTCTTATTAGCTCACTATAAGGACCCAAGTCCAGTCTGCTAGCTATTGCCTTTCCTTAACAAATTCTAGTGAATTGTGCTATCTAGTTTCACCATGCAATCTTCTGCTATAGTCTATATGTTCTATATGTCATGCAATGTGGTGTTCAATTAACTACTTGGTTCAATTCTGAAAATGTGATGTTCAATTCTTCAGGGTGCAATATTTCCAAGTTGTTAAGCATGCTCAGTTTGGTTAACTATCTGATCTTCAATTAGGAGTATGTTATATTGTTCAATTTGTGTTTACTTAACTGCTTGGTTCATTTGTTGTGGCTTGGTTCACTTGTTGTGGTGTTTAGTTAACTGCTTGGTTCAATTCTGCAATGCGATGTTCAATTGTTGTGGATGCATTCTGTTATTGTATACCATGTGAGGAATAAATTGAATTTGGCTGTACTAAATACATGATAAACAAATACAATTGATATATTTCCAAGTTGTTAAGCATGCTTGGTTTGGTTAACTGTCTGATCTTCTATTAGGAGTATGTTATATTGTGCAATGTGGTGCTCAGTTAATGTTTGGTTCATTTGTTATGGTGTTTAGTTAACTACTTGGTTCAATTATGTAATGCAATGTTCAATTGTTGTGGCTACATTCTCTTATTGTATACTGATACGTCTCCAACGTATCTACTTTTCCAAACACTTTTGCCCTTGTTTTGGACTCTAACTTGCATGATTTGAATGGAACTAACCCGGACTGACACTGTTCTCAGCAGAATTCCCATGGTGTTATTTATGTGCAGGAGCAAACGTTCTCGGAATGACCTGAAACTTCACGGAGCCACTTTTCAGAAAATAAGAAAAATACCTGCAAAAGATGAAGGCCAGGGGGCCCACCACCTTGCCACGAAGGTGGGGGGCGCGGCTGCCCCCCTAGGGCGCGCCCCCCTACCTCGTGGGCCCCCTGTTGCCTCTCCGACTCCAACTCCACCTCCATATATTGAGTTTTGAGGAGAAAAAAATCAGAGAGAAGAAATCATCACATTTTACGATACGGAGCCGCCACCAAGCCCTAAAACCTCTCGGGAGGGCTGATCTGGAGTCCATTCGGGGCTCTGGAGAGGGGAATCCGTCGCCATCGTCATCATCAACCATCCTCCATCACCAATTTCATGATGCCCACCGCCGTGCGTGAGTAATTCCATCGTAGGCTTGCTAGACGGTGATGGGTTGGATGGGATCTATCATGTAATCGAGTAAGTTTTGTTAGGGTTTGATCCCTAGTGTCAACTATGTTCTAAGATTGATGGTGTTATGACTTTTCTATGCTTAATGCTTGTCACTAGGGCCCGAGTGCCATGATTTTAGATCTGAACCTATTATGTTTTCATCAATATATGAGTGTTCTTGATCCTATCTTGCAAGTCTATAGTCACCTATTATGTGTTATGATCCGTTAACCCCGAAGTGACAATAATTGGGATACTTACTGGTGATGACCGTAGTTTGAGCAGTTCATGTATTCACTATGTGTTAATGCTTTGTTCCGGTACTCTATTAAAAGGAGGCCTTAATATCCCTTAGTTTCCGTAAGGACCCCGCTGCCACGGGAGGGTAGGACAAAAGATGTCATGCAAGTTCTTTTCCATAAGCACGTATGACTATATCCGGAATACATGCCTACATTACATCAATGAACTGGAGCTAGTTCTGTGTCACCCTAGGTTATGACCGTTATATGATGAACCGCATCCGGCATAATTCTCCATCACTGATCCATTGCCTACGAGCTTTCCATATATTGTTCTTCGCTTATTTACTTTCCCGTTGCTATTGCTATCATCACTACAAAATATCAAAAACATTGCTTTTACTACTGTTACCTTTTGTTACCGTTATCACTACTATCATATTACTTTGCTACTAAACACTTTGCTGCAGATATTAAGTTTCCAGGTGTGGTTGAATTGACAACTCAGCTGCTAATACTTGAGAATATTCTTTGGCTCCCCTTGTGTCGAATCAATAAATTTGGGTTGAATACTCTACCCTTGAAAACTGTTGCGATCCCCTATACTTGTGGGTTATCATATACCATGTGAGGAATAAATCAAATTTGGTTGTACTAAATACATGAGAAACAAATACAACTGCCATATTTCCCAGTTGTTAATCATGCTTGGTCTGGTTAACTGTCTGATCTTCTATTAGGAGTATGTTATATTATGCAATGTGGTGCTGAGTTAACGTTTGGTTTATTTGTTGTGGTGTTTAGTTAACTGCTTGGTTCAATTCCGTAATGCGATGTTCAATTGTTGTGGTTTCATTCTCTTATTGTATACCATGTGAGGAATAAATCGAATTTGGCTGTTCTAAATACACGAGAAACAAATACAATTGCTATATTTCCAAGTTGTTAAGCATGCTTGGTTTGGTTAACTGTCTGATCTTCTATTAGGACTATGTTATATTGTGCAATGTGGTGCTCACTTAACGTTTTGTTCATTTGTTGTGGTGTTTAGTTAACTGCTTGGTTCAGTTCTGCAATGTGATGTTCAATTGTTGTGGATGCATTTTGTTATTGTATACCATGTGAGGAATAAATCGAATTCGGCTGCACTTAATACATGAGAAACATATACAAGTGCTATATTTCCTAGTTCTTAATCATGCTTGGTTTGGATAAATGGGTTTTCCATGTGGCTTGAATTAATTTGATGAATCTGCAATGTGCTTATTTATCATCAACATATTTTACTGATAGCATGTGAACCCTTACTTAACCTAATGACTAGCTACCTTATATGTGTTGCAGGGAAACAATGGGAAGCACCGAGGTTTACAAGATGGTACTAACTATTATACCTTGCCTTTTTGTATTCCTTTGCCCCATTTCTAATATAGAGAAGATATTTATACACATCCTTGTTTTCAGGCTTCACTGATGATTACCTCTCAAACCACCTCTGTGGTCAGGAGGCGAGGAAAGTTTTCATACAACACCCATGGTTCAATATTGAAGTGTTCCTGAAGAGGTCAAAGGATGGACGGTCAATCATCCACAGGAACTGGCCTAAAGTTGCAAATACCTTCAACATGAATGAAGGCTCAATATTTGCCTTCCGCTTCAGCAGTTTTCCAGATGAGATGCATCTCTCTATGTACCGTCTATGATGCTAATTTTGAAAGGTACTAGATGTTGCATGTGAAACTTGTTGCTGGTGTAGTTGTGTAATGGGGTAGCTCAGTGCTGAAGCTATATCATGTTGTACTCTCATGTATTTCAATTATGAAATCCTGCTTCCTTAATATGGAAATGGAATATATTATGTGCTTAATATGAATGTCAATTAGATTAGTAAATGGATTATTAATAATAGGGAAATTAGCCCGCTAATTGGCCAATTAGCTTGCTAATTTGGTTTTCCTATTGCGAACGGTTAATGAGAAACCACCATGGGCGATGACCTCAGGCAACACACATAGTTTCTAGGAATAAACCGTGTTGGATCAATGAACAATCACACACGGCATTCTCTTCAAAACTGTTTGCGTTACGCCACCTTGCGCAAACGTTTTCCATGTAGTGACTGTGTGGGATGTATATATGAACGGAAACGTTTAGTGGTGACTAACTGTGTGGGATGTACTTATGAACAAAAATGATTTTGCCTGTATAATTGTATTTTTTGAGCACTACTGTACGTATTTCTGTATTTGAGTGCTCGTCGGTCGCACAAGACCTCATTTTGTCGAGCGTGTGTGCCAGGAGGGCATATCCCCAACGGTTTCTAGGTCATGTAGGAAGGACCCCCCCTATCGCCCACACTCACTTGTCGACGGTTCCGAATGCCGTCGCGGAAAGGGGTTAAAACCGTTTGGTTAGGACCGACGCACACCAGTGTATTTACTTATAACTCAAAATAAAATAAAAATTACAACTCGATACCTATGACAAAGTATGACTCTATATGAATGCCTCTGGCATATACCAAGATGTGCAATGATCAAGCATAACATGTATGAAAAATGATGAACGGTGGTTGAGACACAACTACTATGTCAGCTATATGATCATGCAAAGCAATATGAAAATGAATGCTCAAGTCATCAAACGGAAGCGGTGGAAGTTGCATGGCAATATATCTCGGAATGACCATGGAAAAGCCATAATAGGTAGGTATGGTGGCTGTTTTGAGGAAGATACAATAAGGCTTATGCGTGAGCGTATCATATCACGGGGTTTGGATGCACCTCCGAAGTTTGCACCACGTCTTGATGTGAGAAAGGGCAACGCACAGTACCGTAGAGGCTAGCAAATTGTGGAAAGGTAAGAGTGCGTATAATCCATGGACTCACATTATTCATAAAGAACTCATATACTTATTGCAAAAGTTTATTAGCCCTCAAAGCAAAGTATTACTAGGCATGCCCCTAGGGGGGATAGATTGGTAGAAAAAGACCATCGCTCGTCCCCGACCGCCACTCATAAGGAAGACAATCAATAATAAATCATGCTCCAACATCATAGCATAACGAGAGACTATACATGCATGCTTCGGGAATCACAAACCTTAACACCAATATTCTTACTAAACATAACCATTTACTAGTACCTTCGACATATTCCATCTCTATATCATAAAACTATTTCAAGGAATCAAACATATCATATTCAATGATCAATAAGTTTTATGTAGGATTTTATGACTAACCATGCGATTGACTAATTCCTGTTGACTCTCTAAATAGATATAAGTGAAGCATGAGAGTTTAATTCTTTCTACAAAAGACCATGCTCTAACAAATATAAGTGAAGCAAAAGAGCATTGTTCAAACAACGGTTTTCTATCTGAAGAGAAACAGGCAATCCAAACTTCAAATGATATAAGTGAAGTGCAACGAGCATTCTATAAAGCCATATTCAAAAGATATAAGTGAAGTGCAACGAGCATTCTATACATGGACTATCTCATACCAGCATGGCGCATAAAAGAAAAATGAAAACTAAATGCAAAAGATGCTCCAAGATTCACACATATCACATGAATGAAACAAGAATGAAAACATACCGATACTTGTTGAAGAAAGATGGGATGCCTTCCGGGGCATCCCCAAGCTTAGACGCTTGAGTATCCTTGAATATTTACTTGCGGTGCCTTGGGAATCCCCAAGCTTGAGCTCTTGCCTCTCCTCCTTCTTCTCATACCCAGACCTCCTCGATCTTTGATCACTTCATCCACACAAAACTCAACAGAAAGTTCAGTAAGATCCGTTAGTATAATAAAGCAAATCACTACTCTAAGTATTGTTGCAAACCAAATCATATTTTGTTTTTCATTATAGCTACTGTAATATAACTTTTCCATGGCTTAATCCACTGATAGAAATTGATAGTTTCATCAAAACAAGCAAAACAATGCATCAAAATAGAATTTGTCTTAAACAGGACAGTCTGTAGTAATTTAAACATTCACCATACCTCTGTTACTCCAAAAATTCTGAAAAAAGGAAAAACAAAAATTTTGTGTATCAAGACAGTGCAAAAGGTTTCAGAACCATTTGATGTTCTAGTAAAAAATGTAAAATCACTTTAACTTTTATTTTTGTGAAGTTTTAAGTTCCCCTATATTTTTTTTGTTTTTAAACTTTATAAAAGCAGTCAACAGAAATAAATGACTCTCTAAAACTTCCGGGTTGTCTTCCTGGCAGCGCTTTCTTTAAAGCCATTAAGCTAGGCATAAAGTGCTCAAGTAATGGATCCATCCGGATCCCAAGGTATATCAAAGGCAATTTTAATTAACAATGATTTGGCATTTAGTAGTGAGCACAAAGCAACATATATCAAGCAATGCTGAAGTCTAACTCTCTTCCTATGCATCGGCATGTCATACAGGAACAATTCATGAACATGAAGTAAAGGCCAATACATAGCATAAGCAATTTCTTGCAATTCTTTCGTGTTGGAAACATAAAGAGGCGGAGATGTAGTTCCCCCTCTCATAATAATTGCAAATAGGAGCAGCAAGCACATGCATATTATATTCACCAAAATCATCATGTGTAGTATCAAAATGTAACCCATCAATATAATCCTTAATAAGTGCAAACTTCTTCGATATAGTGTAGTTTGGAGAATTCAAAAAGATAATATGACTATCATATGTGGGTGAAATAGCAACAATTTCATCCTTTTAACATAAAGAACAATAGCAAGTTCATCTCCATAAGCATAATATAAGTTGGCATCATGGCCACAAGCATAGCAAGCATTATCAAAAAGGGATATTTCAAATGAATCAATGGGATCATAGCAATTATCATGGGATTCATCCTTTGGTAAGAATGAAGGGGCATTAAACAATGTATGAGTTGCAGGGTTACTCTCATTAGAAGGCGGGCACGGGTGATCAATCCGGTCTTCCTTGGCTTGTTCTTCGCTCTCCTCATCATCTTTTTCATCCAATGAGCTCACAGTTTCATCAATTCCTTCTTCCATACACCCAAAAATATTAGTCTCTTCTTGCACAGCGAAGACTTTCTCAATAAATGCATCAATATCGGAATTGTATAGCAATATTTAAGGATAGCAAAATTTCCAGGTCTATAAACATCATCATCAAAAGCTTCATATTTTTCAAAGAAAGATTCAATTTCATAAGCACCCCTAAAAGCAACAAATTCTTCTATTCGTTCCACATCATAGTAATCATATACACCTGTAGCATAAGAAGCCAAGGTTTCATTATCATTAAATTCACATGAAAAGGGAAGATGTGGAGCATTCATCCTGGAGCAACAAGTATAATCATATCTCTGGCATAAATCCCAAGCATACCATTGCAACATTTCAATTTGATCCCATAAAAGTTTTCCCTTTTGATCAAGCGATAATCCCTAAAGTATTCATGTTGATCCAACGTTACTCCCATTATCAAGTTGAATGGAGTTTTCTCAGGATTATCATAGTAGTGCATAATATTTTTCACACAACGAGCATCGAGGGTTTTAGGAGGTTCCCCATCTGCATGATTAGCAAGTACCACTAATTTTTTGGTGTTTCGTGTTCCATATCCATTACTAAAGATAGACAACAACTTAGAACAAGAAATAAAAACTACTTAGTGATAAAGCAAACAAGCACACACGAGAATATTCACCCCACGCTATTGCGCCCCGGCAACGGAGCCAGGCAAAGGTCTTGATAACCCACAAGTATAGGGGATCGTTTGTAGCCTTTTTTGATAAATAAGAGTGTCGAACCCAACGAGGAGCTAAATATAAAACAAATATTCCCTCAAGTTCTGTTGACCACCGATACAACTCTACGCACACTTTAACATTGCTTTACCGAAAACGAGTATGAAACTATTTTGCAAGGATAAAACTACGAGTACTTTGCGAGAATAAAACTACGGATAAATTGCAAGGTAATTAAAGTGGAAAGCTTTTGTCAACAAGAAAGTTATTTCTCCCTAGGCTATCGATAACAAGAACCGGTAATCATTCTTGCAATTTTATATGAGGGAGAGGCATGAACTAACATACTTTCTCTACTTGGATCATATGCACTTATGATTGGAACTCTAGCATGCATCTGCAACTACTAAAGATCATCATGAAACCCAACAATAGCATTAAGTATCAAGTCCTCTTTACTCCCATACGCCATAACCCACCTATCCGCATTTAAGTTTCTGTCACTCTCACAACACTGACAATAAGCAAACCATAAACATATTGCAACACCCAACAACGAGGCGGAGGGCACCGTAGGACAGCACCATAAATAAAATATACAATCATATAACCAAGATCACGATTAACCCACAGGGCAAAGCGGATCTACTCGAACATCATAAGATAACCATAGATCATTGGGAAATAATATATGGAGTTGAGCACCATGTTTAAATAGAGATTACATCGGGGATAAGGGGTGTTACACCGCCGCAATGAGGGGGAGAGATTTGGTGTTGATGGTAGCAAGATTGTTGATGTAGATCCTCGTCCCGATCGTTGCCCCGGTGGCACTCCGGCGCCACCGGAAGCAAGGGGGAGAGAGCCCCCCTCCTTCTTCTTATTCCTTGGCCTCCCCCTAGATGGGAGGAGGGATCCCCCTCTGGTCCATGGTCTCCATTGTGGTGGAGGGGCGGGATCCCCTCCGAGATTAGATCTCCCTCTCTGTTCTCTTCTGTTTCATCGTTCCCAGACCTGGCCAAAAACCGTTTCTTATATTCCCGAAGATCCGTAACTCCGATTGTGCTGAGATTTTAAGAAAAAAATTCCGGATATAAGCTTCCCTACGCTCGAAGTAGAGGTCCAACCGACGTACGAGGTGGGCACAACCCACCACCACGCGCCAGGGGCCTCTGGCGTACCCGGGTGTCTTGTGCCCTGTGTGGGCCTCCGTTTGCGGTGACTCCAACTCCCAAAAATCACATATATTCCAAAATAATTCTCCATAAATTTTTATTTCATTTGGACTTTGTTTGATATGGATACTCTGCGATACAAAAAACATGCAGAAAACAAGAACTTGCACTTGGCACTGGATCAATAGGTTACTCCAATAAATCATATAAAAAGTTGCCAAAAGTATGTAAAACTTGTATAATATTGGCATGAAACAATCAAAAATTATAGATACTACGGAGACTTATCAATTACAAAGTGCAGTAACTGTAGGGACACTGCGTCATATCAAAAACAGTAGGCATTGCTAATGTAAGATCAACATTGTTCAGAGTATGAGTAGGATAATGCAAGAAACAACATTGATATGTTCCTGTTGGAACTGAGAGGAAAATACAGGGAAATGTATACTGGGTTCGAAAATATAGAAGTGCCATGCATGGTTATACTCATGTTATCTCGCAATCGATTCTTCACAGGAAACTACCATGTCATGCACGTTATGTAATCATGTTCTGTCCTCACAAAGAAATTCTTCAGGGAAACTAACAGACCATACATTTTTATATACTCATGTTCCGTGGGCAAAATTTTTGTGAGGATATTATTCTAGCCATTGATTGCTGAAGGGCGAATATAGGTATGTACACATGGTAAGCATTACAGGATTTCACTACTTCCAAATAAAGAGTTCTCCATATGCACATTTACTTCCCTAATGTATGGTTAGATGAAACAAACAGTGTGATGCATGTTTCTACACCATGAAAATGAGGAAACTAACATGGCCATTGATACACACTCATTTTAGTAGTATATAGATTACTATAAAATAAGGGGAATATCCATATCTTCCTAACCGTTTGATTGTTCAGGGGTACAAATTGGCTGTAATGACACGGTCACAATCGCATGAATTAACTCATTCCAAATATAGCCCATTTATGGAATCTCTAATACATTGCCATAGTTCTACTCAAATTCTGCTCAAACAAGGATATGCCAATCATCACAAAAAGTTCAAACAGTGTTATGGCATTATCATTAACATCAGAAGGAAATAACCTACACGCGTCATCCCAGCAATATGTGGTGCCATATGCTTTGTTGATTGTGTAGATGATGCCATTGTGTTCAATAGCATCACACAAGTGTGTATCAGCTTTGACGATCCACTGTGAGGTGAGTTTTCTCCAGCTAATGAAGGCACCAGCGGAAAGATAAGCGAGTTCGCAGTCGAACAAGGCAATTAGCTTGAAGTCCGCGTAATCCACATCTCGTGTGGGCACTTGGCAGATTACAATCTTCTGAAAAACATGTCCGTCCAACTGACGTGGTAATCTAGATGACTTCGACCGCGATGGTAAAACCCTATACAATCCAACGGAGGAAGGATAATCTCATGGGAGGTCTGGAAGTTCCTGAGCACCAACTTTTTCCCGTCTTCTCTGATGGCAGCCATCCAGTGGGAGTTCATGCCGACCAAGTACATACCTACCAAGAAGTTTAGGCCAATGGTGATCGGATCGAAGTCAAGGGAAATGATGTACGGCAACCCACTACATACCTGCAAAGAAGTTTTGGCTAATGGAGATCAGATTGAAGTCGAGGGGCATCATGTACGCCTCCGTATCATGGTGAGCAATCTTGCAAGACCAGATAGAAGCAAGCAGGGTGTATTGAAAAGCTTAGGCCTCGCTTCGATGATGGTCGTGTGCACGTCCCTCGAGCATGCGGCCAGCCGCACGGTGCTCAACATATCCATACACGAACAACAGAGGTCGAGGATGTCCCTGGGGAGATTGCTCCAATCGCGGCTCATATGGATGCTGCACGGTTCGCGTTCGACCATGGTGGAGTTTGTAAGGTGGGGTTTTGGGGGGCTTGATTTATGGGGGAGAAGGCTCTTGGTGCTAGAGCGGCTAGGGAATAGTGGTACTGGAGGAGGCGAGCGAGGCGAGGGTACGCGGGGGCATCGTGAGAGGATGAAGAGTGACCTCAGGATCTCCGGCGAGATAGAGATGGAGATGGAGTGATGCTAGGGGAAAGGGAGACGAGGCGAGGCATGCTATACAGCGGCGGTGACAATGACTGCATAGGGCACAAGGTGAGGCTGACTTTGGTAACCTAAACACGCCGCCTGGACTAGTGTCACCTCGGATGCAGGGTCTTGTAACTTCACTGTGAGGACCGGATGAATAATATTTTGACTATCAAGTGTACCACAATTGTACTACTACTAGTAGGAACATACAGAGTAGTACTGTATAGCGGAAATAGGTCTCCCGTGCTAGCATGCCTATGGATTCACTTCATCCTCCAGGTATCATCCATACAGCGAGCAGAACCAATTTCTCGTGCATGCGGAAGCGCGAAGAAGGGTTCTATTTTCTTTTTTCAGGATAATCGCATATTCCTTAACCATAGAATGTTGTGTCTCCCACGCACATGCCAATATCCATCAGGACCAGCTACGACACATTTTTTATATCTGTTTACATAGCTCCCACCTATCAAGAGGGGTGCAGAAATAAAAAAGGAATCATAAAATGTCTCGCCACGGTGATTCGAAAGAGTGACCTCAACTAGCAAGTGGCACATGTAGCGCTAGAAGGATGGGCACATGTAGCGCTAGATGGATGGGCACATACGCGAATAGGTACCACTCCTCAGTCTACCCACATAGCCTTTTCGTTTAGTCTACCAAGCCGTCTAATCAACTGCCTGCAGGCCACTTCTCCCATTTACTTCTTCATCAGGAACCGATTTTCCTTGGCTTCTTCACCTCTCCTTCATCTTCATTTGCATCCAAACCCCACTGCATTCACATTGATTTATCCTCTTCACATACTCCTGGAGTAATTCTGAAGCCATCTAATCCTAATTCTCCAAACCATAGCCCTCCGGTCAAGTGGTTCCAAATGTCTAAAGAGATCTAGATGAAGGTTTTTAGCGTCCAACATGTCCTCGTTGAAGGCTCGTTGAGCATAGTTGCCACCGTCACCACCCACCCAAGGGTTGTTCAGAAGTGGATCAACAATGTATCCAACTCCCTCCAAAAGGTAGAGATGCAGGCCATCGGTCTCGACGTAGAGTACACGGAGCATGCCACTTGGAAGATCCAACACACCGCCGTCCTTCAACTGTGCCTCGAAGATGATGTTTTGGTGTACCACATCATAAACACGCCCTCCATACCAGGTGAGCTCCATGATTTCTTGTCTCAAGAGGATATATACTTCTGTGGGGTGCTACATCTTGAGCACTACGTTGGTTTTCCCTTGAAGAGGAAAGGGTGATGCACCAAAGTAGTGTAAGTATTTCCCTTAGTTTTTGAGAAGCAAGGTATCAATCCAGTAGGAGGCCACACGCAAGTCCCTCGTACCTACACAAACAAATAAGAACCTCACAACCAACGCGATAAAGGGGTTGTCAATCCCTTCATGGTCACTTACGAGAGTGAGATCTGATAGAGATGATAAGATAATATTTTTAGTATTTTTATGATATAGATTGAAAGTAAAGATTGCAAAGTAAAGTAGATTGGAAACTTTATATGATAAAAGATTGACCCGGGGGCCATAGGTTTCACTAGTGGCTTCTCTCAAGATAGCATAAGTATTATGGTGGGTGAACAAATTACTGTCGAGCAATTGGTAGAAAAGCGAATAATTATGAGAATATCTAGGCATGATCATGTATATAGGCATCACGTCTGTGAAAAGTAGACCGACTCCTGTCTGCATCTACTACTATTACTCCACACATCGACCGCTATCCAGCATGCATATAGAGTATTAAGTTCATAAGAACAGAGTAACGCATTAGGCAAGATGACATGATGTAGAGGGATAAACTCAAGCTATATGATATAAACCCCATCTTTTTATCCTCGATGGCAACAATACAATATGTGTTGTTTCCCTTTCTGTCATTGGGATCGAGCACCGCAAGATTGAACCCAAAGCTAAGCACTTCTCCCATTGCAAGAAAGATCAATCTAGTAGGCCAAACCAAACTGGTAATTCGAAGAGACTTGTAAAGATAACCAATCATACATAAAATATTTCAGAGAAGAATCAAATATTGTTCATAGATAGACTTGATCATAAACCCACAATTCATTGGATCTCGACAAACACACCTGTAGCGACCAGACCTCAAATGGTCTGATCTCTGTGCTCCGGTGTCATCCGTGGATCAGTAATGCTGACACCACACAATACTCAGAGGATTTATAGTAGAGTAGCAATCACACACTTATTACATCGAGTGTTCCACAAGAGAACTTATTACAATAAATATGGCTTAAGGCCATCTAATAACGATAACAGCAGAAGGCTTGGAAGATAAGTGAGTCCATCAACTCCAACGGCATCACTGAGTATAGAACCACGACCTAAAACTCCTTAATCGTCATCTGAAAAGTCTGCAACATTAACGTTGCAGCCCGAAAACGGGTCAGCACATGGAATATGCTGGCAAGGTAACACATAGAGAGTAATAGAATGAAATAGCTATACTATATGCATATTTGGTTGGTGGAAAGCTCTATGGTTACAGTTTTTGCATAAAGCCAAATTTTCCCTACTTCAAAGGAATAAAATTTATTTAACTATCATGGTAGTTATTAAACATTGAGAATGGTTGACAGCATTCTCAATCCCAATTAAGCATCAGTATTAAACATAACCCAATAATATTAATTTAGAGTAACATGTTTAGATTCACATGAAAATCCAAGTACTAGATACTCAAGATGTCCATAACCGGGGACTCGGCTAATCATGATTAGTTTATTACACTATGCAGAGGTTTGCGCACTTTTCCCCACAAGACTCGATCGTCTCTGTTTGTTTTCTCGCACTACATGATGTTTGAGAAGACGGATGACCGAGACATAGTCTTTCAGAAGCGCTAGCACCTTACGATCGGGTAGACCGTACCACCTACATCCCCTACATCTGCTAGTCTACCACTGTAAGAGTTCGCACAACTTAGTCAACTATGCTAGAGCCCATAATAGCTTGTGGCTGCACACGGAAGTTTCTAGTATGAATAGTCGCATGATCCCTTTGAGCCTGGGTGGCGGTCCAAAAGAAAATAGGCAAGTCCTGGAATACCCAGGTGCCTCAATCCACCCAGATGTGTGTTTAAGTTGCCACCTTAGATAAACCATTAATTAACAATCTCACATCTGTCAATGGATTTCACTCACCCAATCCACGTCTACTAGCATAGCGTAGCATAATAAGCAAACGTAGAAGTAACTCCCAAAGGTTTGATAATAATAGGTAATAGGTACTACCTCATCTACTTCCCATCCCACAATTTAATTAGATCCTAATCATGCAATGTGTGAGGATTCATCTAATGCAATAAAACTGGGTAGTAGAAAAGGTATGATCAAAGTGTTACATGCCTTGCTGATGATCCGGGAAACCTAGCGATTCGAAGTAACAGGCGGCGCACTCTGGATATTCTATCACAAACAAACATACGAGCATACAATAAGCACTCATCTAATGCACAGGTAAAACTCAAATAAGAGATCTAACCAGAAGGTTCAACTTAAGAACTCCGGTTGGCAAAAAGAAATCAAATCGAACGAAGCAACGAAAGTCAAATGGCGAAAGAAAACAACTTCGTTCTAGTAATCTGGATCTAGGGCAAATTTTACAGTAGCAAAATCTTGTTTAAGTTGGTTAAACGGATAGAGGGTTTCCAGACGAAACTCTAGGCGCTTGAATCACCTGATTCCGATAAACGAGCGAAAAGTTAAACTAAAACGAAAATCGGATCAGGAATCGCAATCAGAAAAATCACGGATTTAATCCGAGAAAAGAAAACTGACAAACAGTTAATCGAACAGACGTTCGTTAACAGAAACTAACCGGTGAACACGTTCGCTAAAACGAACGGATCGGTGAACGTTCACTAATTAAATAAACCAGGGAAAAAAATTAAACCAATCTAGGGTTACAGGAAAAAAATAAACTGAGGCGGTTTTTTTTCAAAAAAAACGAATAGCAAACGGCTGCGGCTATACCTCCGGCGAGGCACTCCGGCGAGCGGGGCGGGGCTTCCGGCGGCGGCGGCTATGCGGGGCGGCGGGGTGGCTCGGCAGCGGGAGCGGCGGCATGAGGCGCGCGGCGGTGGCGGCAGCAGAGCAGCGGCGGGGCGGCTCGGCTGGCGGGCGGCGGGGGCGGGGGTGAGGTGAGGGCGGCAGGGGGGGGCTTGGTATTTAAGAGAAGGGGGGTGCTACCTTGGGGAGGGGGCAAGGCGGCGGGGCGGCGTGTCCGAGCCGGACTCGGCGGCGGCGACGCGCTCGTCTCCTGGAAGGAGACGGCAGGCGGCGGGGAGTAGGCCGTCCGCTGGGCCTTGGCCCAGTCGGCGCGCGGCGCGTTTTTTTTAAAACATTACGCGCATAAGAAAAATACAAACAAATACTAAACGGACTCCAAATTTCCCGAAATAAATTTTCCCGGGCTTCTAAAATCAAGCCCGACAAAGTGAACATTTATTTGGGACCTAAATGCAATTTTTGAAAAAACGCATTTTTTCCTAATTCAAATAAAACACCAAAAACTCCTGAAATAAAATATTATTTGATTTTATTATTAAATCCTCAATATTTCTTTATTTTGGGAAAGTCATTTGATTCCCTCTCTCATATTTCGATATTAGAAATAATTGATGATAAAATAAATAAAATCAAATGATCCTATTCTCAAAATTTGAGAGAACTCAAATATGAAAATATCGAAATCCCCAACTCTCTCCATGGGTCATTGAGTTGCGTAGAATTTCTAGGATCAACCAAAAGCAAAAGAAATATGATATGCAATGATAATCTAATGTATAACATTCCAAATTGAAAATTTGGGATGTTACAAACCTACCCCCCTTAAGATGAATCTCGCCCTCGAGATTCGGGTTGGCTAGAGAATAGGTGAGGGTGGTCCTTGAACAAATCTTCCTCTCGCTCCCAGGTGGTTCATCCTCTGAGTGGTGGCTCCACTGGACTTTGCAGAACTTGATAACCTTGCTGCGAGTAACTCGGTTGGCAAACTCGAGGATCTTAACAGGCTTCTCCTCGTAGGTCAAATCGTTATCCAACTGAATAGTTTCCAAAGGCACTGTATCTCTCAACGGTATATCAGCCATCTCCACGTGACATTTCTTCAGCTGAGAAACGTGGAACACATCATGAACTCCTGACAATCCTTCGGGCAATTCCAACTTGTAGGCTACTTCCCCCATACGTTCCAATACTCTATATGGTCCTACAAATTATGGTGCTAACTTCCCTTTAACTCCAAAATGCTTTGTTCCCCGAAGTGGAGATACTCGAAGATAAGCTCTATCTCCGACTTCGTAAACTGTCTCCTTCCGTTTAGAATCTGCATAACTCTTCTGTCTGGACTGGGCTACCTTGAGCCTATCGCGAATCAACTTCACCTTCTGTTCAGACTCTTTAATCAAGTCAGGACCAAACAACTGACGGTCTCCAACCTCGTCCCACGATAACGGTGTCCTGCACCTCCTTCTGTACAAGGCTTTGAAAGGGGCCATCTTTAAACTGGTTTGGTAACTATTGTTGTAAGAGAACTCTGCATATGGCAAATTATCGTCTCAACTAGATCCGTAATCTAGCGCACAAGCTCTCAGCATATCCTCCAAAATCTGATTAACTCTCTCGGTCTGTCCATCGGTCTATGGATGAAAAGTTGTACTGAATTCTAGCCTGGTTCCCAAAGTTTCATGCAACTGCTTCCAGAACTTTGAGGTAAACTGGGTTCCTCTATCTAATACGATACTCCTTGGAACTCCATGCAGACATACGATCCTGGTCATGTATATATTTGCCAACTTAGCACTGGTGTAAGTGGTCTTTACTGGGATGAAATGAGCAACTTTCGTCAATCGATCAACTACAACCCAAATTGAGTCATAGCCTGAACGAGTCCTGGGCAATCCCGTGATAAAATCCATGCCTAACTTATCCCACTTCCATTCGGGTATCGGTAATGGTTGTAACAATCCTGCTGGCTTTTGATGCTTTGCCTTTACTCTCTGGCATACATCACAAACTGCTACATACTCCGCAATATCCTTCTTCATTCCGGTCCACCAGAAAATATCCTTCAAATCCAAATACATCTTGGTGTTTCCTGGGTGAATCGAATACGGTGAATCGTGTGCCTCTTGCAAAATCAACTTCCTGATCTCCGGGTCATTGGGCACATAAACGCGGTCTTCAAACCATAGGGTGTCGTGCTCATCCTCACGAAATCCTTTAGCTTTACCTTTGCTCAGTTTCACCTTTATAGCGGCAATCTCTTTGTCAGCTTTCTAAGCTTCTCTGATTCTATCCATCAAAGTAGATTGAATCTCCAATGCTGCTACATAGCCTCTCGGAACTATTTCCAAACATAGTTCACGAAGATTTTCGGCTAACTCCATAGGTATTTCTCCTGTCATTAACGTATTGACATGGCTCTTACGGCTTAATGCGTCAGCTACTAAATTAGCCTTTCCGGGGTGATAATGCAATTTCATATCATAATCCTTGATAAGCTCCAGCCATCTCCTTTGTCTGAGATTTAACTCTTTCTGTGTGAAAATGTACTTCAAACTCTTATGATCCGTGTACACCTCACAATGATTACCAATGAGAAAATGTCTCCATGTTTTCAATGCATGCACTACGGCTGCTAACTCCAAATCATGCGTGGCATAATTTAACTCATGAGGCTTCAGTTGTCTTGAGGCATATGAAACAACTCTCCCTTCCTGCATAAGCACTGCTCCAAGTCCTCGACGTGAAGCGTCGCAGTACACCTCATAATCCTTGGTCTGGTCTGGCAAGATCAATACTGGTGAGGTAACTAAGAGTTTCTTCAACTCTTGGAAACTAGCCTCACATTCCTCTGTCCATATGAACTTTGTATCCTTCTTCAACAACTCAGTCATAGGCTTCGCAATCCTTGAGAAATTCTCAATAAATCTCCGGTAATATCCTGTGAGTCCAAGAAAACTCCGGATCTCTCCAACTGTTGTTGGGGCTTCCCACTTGGTCACGGTTTCAACTTTAGTGGGATCTACTGCTATACCTTCTCCTGATATAACGTGTCCGAGGAATCCTACTTCCTTCAACTAAAACTCACATTTGCTGAACTTGGCATATAATTGATGTTCTCTGAGCTTTCCAAGTACCAAACACAAATGCTCCTTATGCTCCTCTTCATTCTTCGAATAAACCAGGATATCATCAATGAACACTACGACGAACTTATCCAAAAACTCCATAAACACTTTGTTCATCATGTTCATAAAATAGGCAGGTGCGTTAGTCAGACCAAATGACATAATGGTATACTCATACAGCCCATACCTGGTAGTAAAAGCTGTCTTCGGAGTATCCTGTTCTCGAATCTTCAACTGGTGGTATCCTGATCGCAGATCGATCTTGGAAAATACCTTAGCTCCTTGCAATCGATCAAACAGATCGTTGACCATTGGTAGTGGGTACTTGTTCTTGATCGTTACTTCATTCAATCCTCGGTAATCAACAACCATCCTTAACGATCCATCCTTCTTCTCCACTAGAAGTACTGGCGATCCCCAAGGTGAAGAACTTGGGCGAATATATCCCTTATCTAGTAACTCCTTAATCTGCTTCTTAATTTCCACCAAATCATTTGCTGGCATCCTATAAGGTCTCTTTGATATTGGCCCAGTGCCGGGCAATAGCTCAATCAAAAACTCAATATCTCTATTCAGTGGCATGCCTGGCAACTCTTCTGGAATTACATCAGGGAAATCTCTTACCCCTGGTACTTCCTCCTGCACAACTCCTGTTAGGAAATTTACTTGAGTCCTATTTGGCACATGCCGGGATACATACTTGATCCTTCTCCCTTCTGGTGTGGTAAGCAAAATTGACTTACTAGCACACTCAATATTCCCTTCATACTTTGATAACCAATCCATGCCTAATATCACATCCAATCCTTGAGATTCCAATACTATTAGGTCTGAGGGAAAAACATAGTTACCAATCCTTAATGGTAAACGATCACACCATAGACTAGCCACGTACTCTGCTCCAGGTGAGGTTACTAACATGGGTGACCTAAGGGCTTAGGTTGATAGGTTATACTTATCCACAAATCCCCTTGAGATGTATGAATGCGATGCACCAGTATCAAAAAGAACGAGTGCAGTAAATGACTTAACCAAAAACTTACCTATTACTGCATCGGGCTGAGCTTCAACCTCCTCCACTCTAACGTGGTTCACCTGTCCCCTGTTGAAAGGGTTCGTCTTCTTCCCAGAACTTCCATTGCCATTTTGGCTTTCAGGACATTCATTGGCATAATGTCCGGTCTTCGAACACTTATAGCAAGTGACTTGGCTTAGGTCCTTCTTGGCTGGGGTTGAGGGGTTGGTGCGGTTCTGGCCGTTGCTTCCTCCATTGCCATTACCATTCTTGGTGCCATTGTGACTGTGCGAGCTACCTCCTCCATGGGTATGCTGAAAATGTCCTCCTGGTCTAGGGGTAAAACGTGGCTTCTGCTGAGCTCCTGAATTATACTTTCCTTGTCCATACTTCCTCTTGTGATTCTCAACTTGTTGCTGCTTCCCTTCAATCATAAGAGCATGATCTACCAACTCCTGGTAGTTGTTGAAGGTGGCTACCATCAACTGCATGCTCAACTCACCATTCAGTCCTTCTAGAAACTTCTCCTGCTTAGCTGCATCCGTAGCGACGTCATCTGGGGCATAACATGCTAACTTACTAAATTCCTCCACATACTGGCCAACTGTCCGTCCTCCTTGGCGCAAGTTACGAAACTCACGCTTCTTCATGGCCATAGCTCCTGCTGAAACATGGGCAGTACAGAAAGCCTGCTGAAACTGGTCCCATGTGACAGTGCCGACCGGGAAAGTGGCTGTGAATTTCTCCCACCATGATGCTGCGGGTCCTTCTAGCTGATGTGCGGCAAACTTCACCTTCTCCGCATCTGTGCATCCTGCTGTGGTCAACTCCCTGGCTGTCTTGCGGAGCCAATCATCTGCTACTATCGGCTCGGTGCTACTAGAAAACACCGGATTCAGCCTAAGAAAACGGGCTAAGTGGTCAATAGGTGGTGGTGGTGGGTTGTTGTTGTTGTTCCCCTGATTCTGATTCTGAACTAGCAACTGCATCAATGTGTTCTGCTGCTGGATCAACTGGGTGAGCTCCAGTGGAAATGTAAATCCGGGGTCACGTCTCGGAGGCATCTGAGGGTTTTTAGAAAAGATGAGATGTAAGAATAGAGGGGTCTAAAGAGAAAACACTACCCATATGCACATGAGGCAAAAGCAAACAATTCACTTCATTCAATCAAACAAGGGCATACAATCGATCTAACTATCGCAAAAGTGCTCGAACTACTTTATTTATATGGTGGACTACTACTACTGATGAGGTGGTCTACTAGAAATATTCGTCGGTCGTTGACTCCATAATATCTGCTCCAGCTTCATCAACATAGTCATCATCGCTACTATCTGCTTCCGAGTCGGTGCCGTCGATGATGATGTAGTCTTCCGGGTTAATTTCCTTGGGTTCTTCGTCTTCATCTACTGGTGTCAGGCCTCCCATCCCAATCTTCTTGATCAGGTCGTCATTCTTCTCCACCAATACTTCAATTTCTTCTTCATAATCTTCACGTGTAGCCTTGAGTTCTTCCTCCAGTTCCTTGATTCTAGTCTTAGCCTTCTTCAGATCTATCATGTCGGCGCACATCTGGTTCTCCTGTCGTCGAATGTGCTGGTTTAACTCCTGGATAAAAGCTGCGATTGATCTATCCTTCCTGGTGCTGATCATCTCCCAGTGTTCATCTCGGCACCCACAAATCCGGTAGATAGTATCCTTGAGATCCTTGCGGTAGACTTCTCCAATGCGTCCCATGGCTATGTGAGCTGCCATGCTCTTTCCTAGACTCCAAGTTGGTGCATCAAAAGAAAACTCTATGGGCTCAGTGACTGGCATGAACGTCCTTCCTGGAACTTGAACTTGAATCATCCAACGCTCTTCTTCAGGTAAAGTGGCGTTGTAGGTTCCAGTGAAGCTTGGTACTCCTATGTTCAGGTATCTAATGACTTCCTTCAAGTGGCGTCCAAAGGGTGTATCTTCATCTGGTTGTGTGAACTTGTTCCTTGCATCCGCCATCCTAAAGAGTAGAAAAGATGAGAAGTCAGAGAAGAAGAGACTGAGTAGTGATCTAGGTCTTTAGCTTAGTGGTCGTGTCCTACAGTCAGCGTGTGCTCTGATACCATCTCTGTAGCGACCAGACCTCAAACGATCTGATCTCTGTGCTCCGGTGTCATCCCTGGATCAGTAATGCTGACACCACACAGCACTCGGAGGATTTATAGCAGAGTAGCAATCACACACTTATTATATCAAGTGTCTCATAAGAGAACTTATTACAATAAATATGGCTTAAGGCCATCTAATAACGATAACAGCGGAAGGCTTGGAGGATAAGTGAGTCCATCAACTCCAACGGCATCACTGAGTATAGAACCACGACCTAAAACTCCTTAATCATCGTCTAAAAAGTCTACAACATTAACGTTGCAGCCCGAAAACGGGTCAACACATGGAATATGCTGGCAAGGTAAGACATAGAGAGTAATAAAATGAAATAGCTATACTATATGCATATTTGGTTGGTGGAAAGCTCTATGGTTACAGTTTTTGCGTAAAGCCAATTTTTCCCTACTTCAAAGGAATAAAATTTATTTAACTATCATGGTAATTGTTAAACATTGAGAATGGTTGACAGCATTCTATTCCCAATTAAGCATCAGTATTAAACATAACCCAATAATATTAATTTAGAGTAACATGTTGAGATTCACATTAAAATCCAAGTACTAGATACTCAAGATGTCCATAACCGGGGACTCGGCTAATCATGATTAGTTTATTACACTCTGCAGAGGTTTGCGCACTTTTCCCCACAAGACTCGATAGCCTCCGTTTGTTTTCTCGCACTACAGGATGTTTGAGAAGACGGATGACCGAGACATAGTCTTTCAGAAGCGCTAGCACCTTACGATCGGGTAGACCGTACCACCTACATCCCCTACATCTGCTAGTCTACCACTGTAAGAGTTCACACAACTTAGTCAACTATGCTAGAGTCCATAATAGCTTGTGGCTGCACACGGAAGTTTCTAGTATGAATAGTCGCATGATCCCTTTGAGCCTGGGTGGCGGTCCAAAAGAAAACAGGAAAGTCCTGGAATACCCAGGTGCCTCAATCCACCCAGATGTGTGTTTAAGTTGCCACCTTAGATAAACCATTAATTAACAATCTCACATCTGTCAATGGATTTCACTCACCCAATCCACGTCTACTAGCATAGCGTAGCATAATAAGCAAACGTAGAAGTAACTCCCAAAGGTTTGATAATAACAGGTAATAGGTACTACCTCATCTACTTCCCATCCCACAATTTAATTAGATCCTAATCATGCAATGTGTGAGGATTGATCTAATGCAATAAAACTGGGTAGTAGAAAAGGTATGATCAAAGTGTTACATGCCTTGCTGATGATCCGGGAAACCTAGCGATTCGAAGTAACATGCGGCGCACTCTGGATATTCTATCGCAAACAAACATACGAGCATACAATAAGCACTCATCTAATGCACAGGTAAAACTCAAATAAGAGATCTAACCAGAAGGTTCAACTTAAGAACTCCGGTTGGCAAAAAGAAATCAAATCGAACGAAGCAATGAAAGTCAAACGGCGAAAGAAAACAACTTCGTTCTAGTAATCTGGATCTAGGGAAAATTTTACAGTAGCAAAATCTTCTTTAAGTTGGTTAAACGGATAGAGAAAAGAAAACTGACGAACAGTTAATCGAACGGACGTTCGTTAACAGAAACTAACCGGTGAACACGTTCGCTAAAACGAACGGATCGGTGAACGTTCACTAATTAAATAAACCAGGGGAAAAAATTTAAACCGATCTAGGGTTACGGGGAAAAAAAATAAACCGAGGCGGTTTTTTTTAAAAAAGAAACGAACGGCGAACGGCGGCGGCTATACCTCCGGTAGGGCACTCCGGCGGGCGGGGCGGGGCTTCCGACGGCGGCGGCGGCTATGCGGGGCGGCAGGGCGGCTCGGCAGCGGCGGCGTGAGGCGCGCGGCGGCGGCAGGGCGGCTCGGCCTGCGGGCGGCGGGGACGGGGCTGGGGGGCGGGGGCGGGGGGGGGTTGGTATTTAAGAGAAGGGGGTGCTGCCTTGGGGAGGGGGCAAGGCGGCGGGGCGGCGTGTCCGAGCCGAACTCGGCGGCGGCGGCGCGCTCGTCTCCTGGAAGGAGACGGCAGGCGGCGGGGAGTGGGCCGTTGGCTGGGCCTTGGCCCACTCGGCGCGCGGCGTGTTTTTTTAAAACATTACGCGCAGAAGAAAAATACAAACAAATACTAAACGGACTCCAAATTTCCCGAAATAAATTTTCCCAGGCTTCTAAAATCAAGCCTGACAAAGTGAACATTTATTCGGTATTAGAAATAATTGATGATAAAATAAGTAAAATCAAATGATCCTATTCTCAAAATTTGAGAGAACTCAAATATGAAAATATCGAAATCCCCAACTCTCTCCATGGGTCATTGAGTTGCATAGAATTTCTAGGATCAACCAAAAGCAAAAGAAATATGATATGCAATGATGATCTAATGTATAACATTCCAAATTGAAAATTTGGGATGTTACAACACCACAAAAAGAGTTACATCGAATAGATCTGCAAGATGATCGCGGAGAACTTTGTATTGAGATCCAAAGAGAGAGAAGAAGCCATCTAGCTAATAACTATGGACCCGAAGGTCTGAAGTAAACTAGTCACACATCACTGGAGAGGCCATGGAGTTGATGTAGAGGCCCTCCGTGATCGATGCCCCCTCCGGCAAAGCTCCGGAAAAGGCCCCAAGATGGGATCTCTTGGGTACAGAACATTGCGGTGGTGGAAATAGGGTTTCATGGTGTTCCTCGTTGTTTTCAGGGTATATGAGTATATATAGGAGGAAGAAGTAGGTCGGTTGAGCCACAAGGGGCCCACGAGGGGGAGGGCTTGCCCAGGGGGTAGGCGCGCCCCCTACCTCATGGACAACTCGTTTGTTTCTTGACGTCCACTCCAAGTCCTCTGGATCACGTTTGTTCCAAAAATAACTCTCCTGAAGGTTTCATTCCGTTTGGATTCCGTTTGATATTCCTTTTCTGCGAAACACTGAAATAGGCAAAAAAACAGCAATTTGCACTGGGCCTTGGGTTAGTAGGTTAGTCCCAAAAATAATATAAAAGTGTAAAATAAAGCCCATTAACATCCAAAACAGATAATATAATAGCATGGAACAATCAAAAATTATAGATACGCTGGAGACGTATCAAGCATCCCCAAGCTAAATTCCTGCTCATCCTCGAGTAGGTAAATGATAAAAACAGAATTTTTGATGTGGAATGCTACCTAACATAATTCTCAATGTGATTCTCTTTATTGTGGCATGATTCAGATCTGAAAATTCAAGACAAAAGTCTAATATTGACATAGAAATAATAATACTTCAAGCATACTAACTAAGCAATTATGTCTTCTCAATAACATGGCCAAAGAAAGTTATCCCTACAAAATCATATAGTCTGGCTATGACTTATCTTCACCACACAAAGTATTTAAATCATGCACAACCCCGATGACAAGCCAAGTAATTGTTTCATACTTTTGATGTAATCAAACTTCTTCAATCTTCATGCAATACATGAGCGTGAGCCATGGACCTAGCACTATATGTGGAATAGAGTGGTGGTTGTGGAGAAGACAAAAAGGAGAAGATAGTCTCACATCAACTAGGCGTATCAATGGGCTATGGAGATGCCCATCAATAGATATCAATGCGAGTGAGTAGGGATTGCCATGCAACGGATGCACAAGAGCTATAAGTGTATGAAAGCTCAAACAGAAACTAAGTGGGTGTCATCCAACTTGCTCGCTCACGAAGACCTAGGGCATTTTGAGGAAGCCCATCATTGGAATATACACGCCAAGTTCTATAATATAAAATTCCCACTAGTATATGAAAGTGATAACATAAGAGACTCTCTATCATGAAGATCGTGGTGCTACTTTGAAGCACAAGTGTGGAAAAAGGATAGTAACATTGTCCCTTCTATCCTTTTCTCTCATTTTTTATTTGGGCCTTCTTTTTTTATATGGCCTCTTTTTTTGTTTTTCGTCCGGAGTCTCATCCCGACTTGTGGGGTAATCATAGTCTCCATCATCCTTTCCTCGCTTGGGACAATGCTCTATAATGATGATCATCACACTTTATTTACTTACAACACAAGAATTACAACTCAATTCTTAGAAAAAATATGACCCTATGTGAATGCCTCCAGCGGTGTACCGGGATATGCAATGATTCATGAGTGACATGTATGAAAGAATTATGAACGGTGGCTTTGCCACAAATACAATGTCAACTACATGATCATGCAAAGCAATATGACAATGATGAAGTGTGTCATAACAAACGGAACGGTGGAAAGTTGCATGGAAATATCTCTCAGAATGGCTATGGAAATGCCATAATAGGTAGGTATGGTGGCTGTTTTGAGGAAGGTTTATGGTGGGTTTATGGTACCGGTGAAAATTGCGCGGTACTAGAGAGGCTAGCAATGGTGGAAGGGTGAGAGTGTGTATAATCCATGGAATCAACATTAGTCATAAAGAACTCACATAATTATTGCAAAAATTTATTAGTTATCGAAACAAAGTACTATGCGCATGCTCCTCGGGGGATAGATTGGTAGGAAAAGACCATCGCTCGTCCCCGACCGCCACTCATTAGGAAGACAATCCATAAATAAATCATGCTCCGACTTCATCACATAACAGTTCACCATACGTGCATGCTACGGGAATCACAAACTTTAGAACAAGTATTTCTCAAATTCACAACTACTCAACTAGCATGACTCTAATATCACCATCTCCATATCTCAAAACAATCATCAAGTATCAAACTTCTCATAGTATTCAATGCACTTTTTATGATAGTTTTTATTATACCGATCTTGGATGCCTATCATATTAGGACTAAATTCACAACCAAAGCAAATTACCATGCTTTTTTAAAGGACTCTCAAAATAATATAAGTGAATCATGAGAGATCAATAATTTCTATAAAATAAAACCACCACCGTGCTCTAAAAGAAATAAGCGAAGCACTAGAGCAAAATTATCTAGCTCAAAAGATATAAGTGAAGCACATAGAGTATTCTAATAAATTCCAATTCATGTGTGTCTCTCCCAAAAGGTGTGTACAGAAAGGATGATTGTGGTAAACTAAAAATCAAAGAGTCAAATCATACAATACGCTCCAAGCAAAACACATAGCATGTGGTGAATAAAAATATAGCTCCAAGTAAAGTTACCGATGGACGAAGACGAAAGAGGGGATGCCTTCTGGGGCATCCCCAAGCTTAGGCTTTTGGTTGTCCTTGGATTTTACCTTGGGGTTACTTGTGCATCCCCAATCCTATGCTCTTGCCACTCCTTGTTCTATAATCCATCAAATCTTTACCCTAAACTTGAAAACTTCACAACACAAAACTTAAAAGAGAATCTCGTGAGCTCCGTTAGTAAAAGAAAACAAACCACCACTTAAGGTATTGTAATGAACTAATTCTTTATTTATATTGGTGTTAAACCTACTGTATTCCAACTTATCTATGGTTCATAAACTCTATTACTAACCATAGATTCATCAAAATAAGCAAACAACACACGAAAAACAGAATATGTCAAAAACAGAACAGTCTGTAGTAATCTGTAGGTTTCAAATACTTCTGGAACCCCAAAAATTCTAAAATAAATTTCTGGACGTGAGGAATTTGTCTATTAATCATCTGAAAAAGAATTAACTAAATAGAACTCTCCAGTAAAAAATGGCAGCAAATCTCGTGAGCGCTAAAGTTTCTGTTTTTTACAGCATGATCGCAAAGACTTTCCCCAAGTCTTCCCAAAGGTTCTACTTGGCACAAACACTAATTAAAAGCATAAAACCACATCTAAACAGAGGCTAGATGTATTATTTATTACTAAACATAATCAAAAAGAAAGAAACAAAAATAAAATTGGGTTGCCTGCCAACAAGCGCTATCGTTTAACGCCCCTAGCTAGGCATAAAAGCAAGGATATATCTAGGTATTATCATCTTTGGTATGCAATCCATAAGTGGCTCTCATAACAGATTCATAAGGTAATTTAATTTTCTTTCTAGTAAAGTGTTCCATGCCCTTCCTTCACTGAAATTGGAATCTAATATTCCCGTCTTTCATATCAATAATTGCACCAATCGTTCTAAGGAAAGGTCTACCAAGAATAATAGGACATGAAGGATTGCAATCAACATCAAGAACAATGAAATCTACGGGCACATAATTCCTATTTGCAACAATAAGAACATCATTAATTCTTCCCATAGGTTTCTTAATGGTGTAATCCGCAAGATACAAGTTTAAAGAATAATCATCAAATTCACGGAAACCCAGCAAATCACACAAAGTTTTAGGAATCGTGGAAACACTAGCACCCAAATCACACAAAGCATAGCATTTATGATATTTAATATGAATTTTAATAGTAGGTTCCCACTCATCATGAAGTTTTTTAGGGATAGAAACCTACAAATAAAGCTTTTCTTCATAAGATTGCATTAAAGCATCAACGATATGTTTAGTAAAAGCTTTGTTTGACTATAAGCATGCGGAGAATTTAGCACAGATTGCAACAAGGAAATACAATCTATTAAAGAACAATTATCATAATTAAATTTCTTGAAATCCAAGATAGTGTGTTCCTTGCTATGTAAAGTTTTGACCTCTCCAAACCCACTTTTATCAAAAATTTCAGGAGACCGAACATTCTCCAAATATGTGGGATCTAAAGTTGACACTCTTCCAAACCCACTTTCAGTATTATTGCAAACATTATTATAAATCTCATATTCATCATGGGGCTTAAATAAATTTTCAAGATTGTAAGAAGAATCACCCCAATCATGATCATCGCAACAAGTAGTGGACATAGAAAAACTAGCATCCCCAAGCTTAGGGTTTTGCATATCATTAACACAATTGACATTAATAGAATTTATAATAATATCATTGCAATCATGCTCATTCAAGGAGCTATCGTGAATCACTTCATAAGTTTCTTCTTTCAACACTTCATCACAATTTTTAGATTCATGAATTTCAAGCAAAACCTCATAAAGATAATTTAGTGCACAAAACTCACTAGTATCATCATAATTGCATCTTTTAAAAAGATTAGCAAGAGGATGAGGATCCATAACAATAGAATTTTAGCAAGCGAAGATGCAAGCAGATAGAAGGCACATGGTAACACGAGCAAACAGGAGGACGAACGGAAGAGGGGCAAATAAAACAGCAAGGGTGAAGTGGGGGAGAGGAAAACGAGAGGCAAATGGCAAATAATGTAATGCGAGGGATAAGAGTTTGTGATGGTACTTGGTATGTCTTGACTTGTGCGTAGACTCCCCGGCAACGGAGCCAAAATTCTTCTTGCTACCTCTTGAGCACTGCATTTGTTTTCCCTTGAAGAGGAAAGGGTGATGCAGCAAAGTAGCGTAAGTATTTCCCTCAGTTTTTGAGAACGAAGGTATCAATCCAGTAGGAGGCCACACGCAAGTCCCTTGTACCTACACAAACAAATAAGAACCTCACAACCAACGCAATAAAGGGGTTGTCAATCCCTTCACGGTCACTTACGAGAGTGAGATCTGATAGAGATGATAAGATAATATTTTTTGGTATTTTTATGATATAGATTGAAAGTAAAGATTGCAAAGTAAAGTAGATTGGAAAATTATATGATAAAAGATTGACCCAGGGGCCATAGGTTTCACTAGTGGCTTCTCTCAAGATAGCATAAGTATTACGGTGGGTGGAAAAATTACTATCGAGCAATTGATAGAAAAGCGAATAATTATGAGAATATCTAGGCATGATCATGTATATAGGAATCACGTCCGTGGCAAGTAGACCGACTCCTGCCTGCATCTACTGCTATTACTCCACACATCGACCGCTATCCAGCATGCATATAGAGTATTAAGTTCATAAGAACAGAGTAACGCATTAGGCAAGATGGCATGATGTAGAGGGATAAACTCAAGCAATATGATATAAACCCCATCTTTTTATCCTCGATGGCAACAATACAATACGTGTCGTTTCCCTTTCTGTCACTAGGATTGAGCACCGCAAGATTGAACCCAAAGCTAAGCACTTCTCCCATTGCAAGAAAGATCAATCTAGTAGGCCAAACCAAACTGATAATTCGAAGAGACTTGCAAAGATAACCAATCATACATGATTTCAGAGAAGAATCAAATATTGTTCATAGATAGACTTGATCATAAACCCACAATTCATCGGATCTCGACAAACACACCGCAAAAATAGTTACATCGAATAGATGTCCAAGAAGATCGAGGAGAACATTGTATTGAGATCCAAAGAGAGAGAAGAAGCCATCTAGCTAATCACTATGGACCCGAAGGTCTGAAGTAAACTAGTCACACATCACCGGAGAGGCCATGGAGTTGATGTACAGGCCCTCCGTGATCGATGACCCCTCCGACGGAGCTCCGGGAAAGGCCCCAAGATGGGATCTCTTTGGTACAGAAGGTTGCAGCGGTGGAAATAGGGTTTCATGGTGCACCGCGTTGTTTTCAGGGTATATGAGTATATATAGGAGGAAGAAATATGTCGGTTGAGCCGCGAGGGGGGAGGGTGCGCCCAGGGGTAGGTGCGCCCCCTGCCTCGTGGACTCCTTGTTTGTTTCTTGATGTCCACTCCAAGTCCTCTGGATCACGTTTGTTCCAAACATAACTCTCCCGAAGGTTTCATTCTGTTTGGATTCTGTTTGATATTCTTTTTCTGTGAAACACTGAAATAGGCAAAACCCAGCAATTTGCACTGGGCCTTGGGTTAGTAGGTTAGTCCAAAAAATAATATAAAAGTGTAAAATAAAGCCCATTAACATCCAAAACAGATAATATAATAGCATGGAACAATCAAAAATTATAGATACGGTGGAGACGTATCATGGGGCAGCCATCGAAGGGGACAAATAGAAGCTGGTGCTGTACAACCTTGATTTGAAAAGCATCGCTGACCTACAAACCAGAATCAAAATTCATGTAGAAGATTGTGATAAACAGCCACCATCCCTATTCGACGTAGCAAATTTTGTGCTCGGTACAAATCTTCAAAAGGGTGACGAGACGCTGGCATTAAGGTCGTCTAAATGGGAGAATTATCCCTTGATGTACGAGCGGATAAAATATGCTGTCCTCGATCCCCGTGTGAGTTTCAAAATAGCTACAAGGTCCAAAGAGCTTGTTGCTAAGCCGTCTCCCATAGAAAATGAGAAGAAGAAGAAGAAGAAGAGGAAGAAGTTGGACCAGCAGCATGGCATTATGAATGGATGAACTATTTCCTCTCTTGTAAAAAATATTTCCTCTCTGTGTATATTGATATAGATGAACTATTTCGATGGTGTGCATGTCTTTGGAACAAGTAGCAGCATAGGCCCACTTGACTATTTATCCGCCTAGCTTTCTCTACTACTCCTTCTAGTGATCGGTATGCAATGCATGTGTTAGTAGAAATGACAGTTTGTCCATGCATGGAAGTTGAACTACGGCGAGCATCACATTTCGTACACTGCCACTCGCGATTCCCACGACACTGCTCCAACCCATGGCACCACGTCCCCCAACGTGCGCCTCACCCCTCTTGGCCGCACCGCCCCCTGCCTTTGTGTGCATGACATGTGGGCCAACTGAAATGCGATGAGCATCAAGTTTCTACCACAGCCACATGTGATTCCCACGACGCCGCTCGAACCCATGACACCACACGTCCCCCGACCTGCAGCTCACCGCTCTTGGACCCACCACCCCTCTGCCTTCGGGAGCATGACATGTGGACCACCCACCTATCGGGTCCACTGAAGCTCAGTCCCGTGGGCCTCGAGAGGAAAATGTAACTCCTGCACCCGGCATTGTGGTGCTACCGCTGCATGAACTAGTGCCAAACTTGAGATTTGCTTCTTACTAGCAAGATGCCCGTGCATTGCACGGAACATCAGGATGCATTTGTATGAGTAGTTTATCTTGTGGGAGAAAAGGATGAATGAGCAAGGCCTTATTTGCAAATGTGGAGAGGATGTGGGTATCTTTTTGCAAAAGTGCCATAGTTTCCTCCCATGGACATCTACGCCTCATAACACCCCGACGTCTAGCTGTGGCACCCTCACCACGGCCAGGCCACCACCGGCCGGTTCAACTCGAACGAGTGAGTCGCGAACGCCTCCGCGACAACGGCCAGCTGGGCATCTTGAACCACACCGATGCCACTTCCCCGTAGCTAATCTATGCTGGCACGTGGCCGCACGCTGTTGAGCCGCACATCAACGTACGACGGCGGGAATGCTTCTAGGCTCACTGGCTCAACTACATCAAGTACATCGCGTTTGTAAACCAGTATCTGTTGAGCAGGTTGCTCCCGCCCACGAGCACACGCCTATACGTATCCAGCGTTCCAGCCTCGTAGCTGAGTGGTACATCCTCGGGACGGTGCAAGTGGTCGGAATCTCGAGCCCAAGTCGAGCTATGTGCCCCGGGTAGATCACTGGCTCCCGCCCGAGCTCCCACCCGGCCGTCGTTGCCTTCGCACCACCAATGATCGGGAGCAGCACCCTGCCGCTCATCCAAAGCGCAAGCTAGTAAACGTCATGCGGCACATCACAACAGTCAAGCACCTCAACATGTGTTGGTTGGGCAGAGACTTTCTTGGCCACAAGCTCCATTGTCTCGTCCAAGATCGGTGTGGTACTGCAGTCGAACATGCGGGTAAAATACTATGGGAACAGATGCATGTGCATGGCCTAGACACTAATGTTGGCGTGGAGGAGGTGGTACTCGCTGGCACCGCACCGTGCTACATGGCTTAGGCAGGGACCTGTTGCGATGCTCTAACGTTGGCACCGGCATTGTCAACGCAGCTGATGATCCGAAGGAAGACGAGCAGGAAAGGAAAGGGTCTTGCATGCGTGTATAGATTCATGCAGGAAATTATTTCCTGGAAATACGGCCTTTGTTTACCTTTCTTTGAGGCTATAGATGACCCACATGAGGAAATCTATTATAACCGTTGGATGAAAATTAGTGGTGCGGGACTACGGATCAGAGCATGGGAGGGGAGCAGGCAAGCCTCGTCCGCCGACCTGCGCCTCACCCCTCTTGGTCCCACCGCCGCTCTGCTTTCATGAGAATGACATGTGGGCCAGCCGCATTTAAGGTCCACATGTCATTGACTCATAGGCCGGTGCACTAAGCCACTGAAGCTTGGTCCTGTGGGCCCCGAGAGGGAAATGTAACTCCTATGCCAGGCCTTGTGGTGCCCCCATAGTACGAACTCGTGCCAAACCCGGAATTTGTTTCTTACTACTATCAATGTGTCGGCCCGTTGTGTTGCAATGGATCCAAAGTATCTATTTAATGGAGTGCACTCTAAACACATTGTCTATTTATTTTTCTCTAGCCTTTCCTAGCCATGCAACCAAGCCACATAAGCTTCATGGGTGCCCCCCACATCATATTATTCATACTACGTTGACTAAAAAAAGATAAATCACCCAAAACAAGATCTTCCCGTTTTTTGTTCCTATGATGTTGTGTCGTGCACGTACTAGTTGCATAGTGGTAGTACTAGTTGTAGTACAAACTTCGTACTAGTAGGAGTAGTAGTACGGAGTGCTCCTACTCTATCAATGAGCACCATATGACACCAAATTTCTTGGTTTCCGTGCTACAGCTAGATCTCCCCCTCCTCGTTTCTGTTTTCCAGCGCGGCAGGCGGGTGCGGTTTGCTCAATTGCGGTCCCACATGAAAGTGAAAATGCTAGGAAACACACCATCCCTAGCTATGTGGCATGCCATACGGGTCGTGGAGTACTCCCGATTCTCGGGCGTGTGGCGGTGCGACGCGAATGCGGCAGACCTTTTTCTTTTACTAGCAATGTGCATGTGCGTTGCGATGGATCCAAAGTAGAATAGTACATGTTCACAAACTTGAAAGAAAACACTCTTGTTTTGATATACATATATACCACTAGAAATATATTACTTTTCACTCAAAATATATTTCTCAGGCTGTTTTGATGAGGTGGGGGAGGGATGTGGTTGCTTTCAAGATAATAAGGGGTTTTATGCAAATTGGAGCAGAGAAGTGGGCTATTGTTGCAAAAATGCCACAACTTACCTCACAGTCGTTCTATGCAGATCTAATGGTCAGAAATGACGGATGGCAGACACACCACCATCACCAGCTGAGTATTTTATAGGAGACTAGCAAGCTGCCCATGCGTTGCACGGAACATCAAGATGCATTTGTATGAGTAGTTTATCTTGTGGGAGAAAAGGATGGACGAGGGATGGCCTTATTTGCAAATGTGGAGATGGGTGTGGGTATCTTTTTGCAAAATTGCCATAGTTTCCTTCCTATCCGTCAGATATAAATTGGACGGCCTATATTGCAGGATGGCAGGCACACCATCATCACGAACTCTGTTTTTATAAGAGTAGAGATAGAGAAACATGTATAAATTGTAACATTTGGTTCTGCTCCTTGGCATGATCGATAGATAGAAATAACGATTTGATATTTTAGTGGGGTCTTTTTCCGCCAGATAAGCAGGGTAGTAGTTAGGTTGGCGCATCGTCGGTTTGGTCACATGCGGTTCGACATGTTGTAGTGTTTCTAGCAAGATGCCCGTGCGTTTCACGAAGTTGATGGAAAAAGGTAAGCACGACTTATAAATTGACGGATGGATTACTAGTTATAGTGATGCATGCCTCCAAATGTGAGCAAAGGGATCGCACATGTTTGTATTGACTAGAACAAGAATGCAATAGTGCAATAAGAATTAAGGCCACAATGATGCAATCACGGTGGTGGTTACAAGAGGCAATTAGAAAGATGCATCCATCAACGTACGACCTCCTCCTCCTCGACTCAATGCGTCGGGCCACCGATCGGCGACTCAGGAGCGGCGGCTTTTGTGGCGAGGTCAAGGTGCTTCTCAACAAAGGTGTCCAATGCTTCCAGCCGGTCGACAAAGGCCAATGTCACAGCGTCCTCACCGGCCCTGTAGATACCTATGTACACGACTTGCTCGTACACGTGGATGTGTAGGTCGACAAATTCTTGTAGGGCGAGGTGCCTCGCAGCGAGCGGGACCTCCAGGTGGACATTCTTCGTTGCGTCGGCAGGTAGTCGCAGGGCCACCACTGCTTGAAAGAGGTTCTCACCATGGAGTCCGATTAGGGTGGCAAGAAATGAGGAGCCTGGGCATGTGGGCTGGAGGAGTACGGCGATGTGATGTCTATTACACAACCTTCTTCTTGTAGACGTTGTTGGGCCTCCAAGTGCAAAGGTTTGTAGGACCATAGCAATTTTCCCTCAAGTGGATGACCTAAGGTTTATCAATCCGTGGGAAGCGTAGGATGAAGATGGTCTCTCTCAAACAACCCTGCAACCAAATAACAAAGAGTCTCTTCTGTCCCCAACACACCAAATACAATGGTAAATTGTATAGGTGCACTAGTTCGGCGAAGAGATGGTGATACAAGTGCAAATATGGATGGTAGATAAAGGTTTTTGTAATCTGAAAATATAAAAACAGCAAGGTAACTAATGATAAAAGTGAGCACAAACGGTATTGCAATGCTTCGAAACAAGGCCTAGGGTTCATACTTTCACTAGTGCAAGTTCTCTCAACAAGGATAACATAATTAGATCATATAACAATCCCTCAACATGCAACAAAGAGTCACTCCAAAGTCACTAATAGCGGAGAACAAACGAAGAGATTATTGTATGGTACGAAACCACCTCAAAGTTATTATTTCTGATCAATCCGTTGGGCTATTCCTATAAGTGTCACAAACAGCCCTAGAGTTCGTAGTAAAATAACACCTTAAGACACAAATCAACCAAAACCCTAATGTCACCTAGATACTCCAATGTCACCTCAAGTATCCACGGGTATGATTATATGATATGCATCGCACAATCTCATACTCATCTATTCAACCAACACAAAGAACTTCAAAGAGTGCCCCAAAGTTTCTACCGGAGAGTCAAGACGAAAACGTGTGCCAACCCCTATGCATAAGTTCACAAGGTCACAGAACTCACAAGTTGATCACCAAAACATACATCAAGTGGATCACGTGAATATCCCATAGTCACCACAATAAGCACATGCAAGACATACATCAAGTGTTCTCAAATCCTTAAAGACTCAATATGATAAGATAACTCCAAAGGGAAAACTCAATTCATCACATGGAGATAGAGGGGGAGAAACATCATAAGATCCAACTATAATAGCAAAGCTCGCGCTACATTAGGGTCGTGCCTTATCAAGAACACGAGAGAGAGAGAGAGAGATCAAACACATAGCTACTAGTACATACCCTCAACCCTGAGGGTGAACTACTCCCTCCTCGTTATGGAGAGCGTCGGGATGATGAAGATGGCCACCGGTCATGGATCCCCCATCCGGCAGGGTGCCGGAACAGGGTCTCGATTGGTTTTTGGGGGCTAGAGAGGCTTGCGGCGGTGGAACTCCCGATCTAGGTTATTTTCTGGAGGTTTGGGGATTTATAGGAGAGGTTGGCGTCGAGATCAAGTCAGGGGGCCCCATGGAGAGTCCACGAGGCACAAGGGTGCGCCCAGAGGGGGTGGGCACGCCCTCCACCCTCGTGGGGCCCACAGGACTCCCCTCCGGTAACTCTTTTTCTAGTATTTTTTATATTTTCCAGAAAAAATCTCTGTTGATTTTCAGCGCATTCCGAGAAATTTTATTTTTGCACAAAAACAACACCACGGTAGTTCTGCTGAAAATAGCGTCAGTCCGAGTTAGTTGTAACCAAATCATGCCAAAATCATGTAAAAATATTATAAACATGGCATGAATACATAAAAAATTATAGATACGTTGGAGACGTATCAGCATCCCCAAGCTTAATTCCTGCTCGTCCTCGAGTAGGTCAATGATAAAAACAGAATTTTTGATGTGGAATGCTATCAAACATATTTATCAATGTAATATTCTTTATTGTGGCAAGAATATTCAGATCCATAAGATTCAAAACAAAAGTTTAGTATTGACAAAAAACAGTAATACATCAAGCACACTAACAAAGCAATCATATCTTCTCAGAATAATATGGCTAAAGAAAGCTTATCCCAATAAAATCATACAATCTGGCTACGCTCCATCTTTGTCACACAAAATATTAAAATCATGCACAACCCCGATGACGAGCCAAGCAATTGTTTCATACTTTTGATGTTCTCAAACTTTTTTAACTTTCACGCAATACATGACGTGAACCATGGACATAGCACTATAGGTGGAATAGACGATGGTTGTGGAGAAGACAAAAATAAGGAGATAGTCTCACATCTAATAGGCGTATCAATGGGCTATGGAGATGCCTATCAATAGATATCAATGTGAGTGAGTTGGGATTGCCATGCAATGGATGCACTAGAGCTATAAGTGTATGAAAGCTCAAAAAAGGAAACTAAGTGGGTGTGCATCCAACTCGCTTGCTCACGAAGACGTAGGGCATTTTGAGGAAGCCCATCATTGGAATACTTTTGATGTTCTCAAACTTTTTCAACTTTCACGCAATACATGAGGGTGAGACATGGATATAGCACTATAGGTGGAATAGACAGTGGTTGTGGAGAAGACAAAAAGAAAGACATAGTCTCACATCAACTAGGCATATCAACGGGCTATGGAGATGCCCATCAATACATCTCAATGTGAGTGAGTAGGGATTGCCATACAATGGATGCACTAGAGCTATAAGTTTCTGAAAGCTCAAAAAGAAACTAAATGGGTGTGCATCCGACTAGATTGCTCACGAAGACCAAGGGCATTTTGAGGAAGCCCGTCATTGGAATATACAAGCCAAGTTCTATAATGAAAGATTCCCACTAGTATATGAAAGTTACAACATAGGAGACTCTCTATCATGAAGATCATGGTGCTACTTTGAAGCACAAGTGTGGTAAAAGGATAGTAGCATTGCCCCTTCTCTCTTTTTCTCTCATTTTTTTGTTTTTTGGGCCTTCTCTTTTTTTATGGCCTTTCTCTTTTTTTCCTCACATGGGACAATGCTCTAATAATGAAGATCATCACACTTTTATTTACTTACAACTCAAGAATTACAACTCGATACTTAGAACAAAATATAACTCTATATAAATGCCTCCGGCGGTGTACCGGGATGTGCAATGAATCAAGAGTGACATGCATGAAAAATTATGAAAGGTGGCTTTGCCACAAATACGATGTCAACTACATGATCATGCAAACAATATGACAATGATGAAGCGTGTCATAATAAACGGAACGGTGGAAAGTTGCATGGCAATAAATCTCGGAATGGCTATGGAAATGCCTTAATAGGTAGGTATGATGGCTGTTTTGAGGAAGGTATATGGTGGGTTTATGGAACTGGGGAGAACAGGGCTCAGGAGCCCCCCCCCCCCGCTCCCGCGACACGGCCCGCGAGCGCGTTACGGGGGCTCCAGATCCACCGCTGGCGCTAGCCCCCCCCCCCCCATCGTCCTCTCCTCCTCCTCGCTGCTGCCAGAGGGCGTCTGCCGGGAAAAGCCCATGCGGCACTGGCAGCGGCAGGGCCTCTCTCCTTCCTCCCTTGCTCGGGATCTCGACGGCGCAGGCCGCCACTCATGGGGGTGCTAGGTCCAGCGGGGCCCCCGACGGCGGAGGCGCATGGATCCGGTGGCGGCTACGATGGGAGGCGGTGGTGCAGCTCCGTGGCAGCGCGGTAGGGGTCTGGCCCGGTGCGGCTGGTTTGGATCCTAGGGTTCACGGAGGTTGCAGGTGGCGGCTGACACTGATGGAGAGGGCGCCTCCCCTTCCTCGACGGGGGGTGGCATTGGCTCTGCGATGCGCCGTCTTGGTCGTGCTGGGCGGCAAGGAAGCGGCGGGCATGGTTCTGATCTGGAGATGGCGGCTGCACAGGCGCATGTTCCCCTCTGCCTGCCAGTCGTGGACTTGACCCAGGGATATTGCTTGGATGATTGGCGATGCAGAGGAGGTTTGGGCTCGGGGTCGGGGGAAACCCTTAACCGGCGGTGCTGATCACAATGTTGGCGATGCTCTTGGCGCCATTTCTCCCTCTGGTGGGCGACATCGAGACCTCCTCCCCGCCCTCCGCCCCCTGGTTCCGGGGGAAAGCCTAAAATCTATTGATTGGGTGGCGATGGTGCTTCGGCGTCGATTACTTCTTGAAGGTGCCACCTTGGGAGTCCAGGGGGTTAGGGGCTCGGCCCGGTGGTGCTCTACCTATTCTTCGGTGGTGTTCCTGCTCGGCAATGGTATGGTCTTCTTGGTCTTGGCCGGTGACGGTGGAGACGTATGGGTTCCTATGAGAGGTGAGGTGGCCAGGGCTGCCGTCCTCTCCCTGGCCTCTTGTTGGCCCGTCCGTCCGAGCTCAGGGGTGAGCGATTCTGCCTCTTGACAGGGACGGCATCCTTCTATCCAGGATGAGAGGACAGGGGTGCCCTCTTCGGAGGCAGCGGCGTAAGGTGGGACAACAGGGGCCCTTGGGAGTTGACGGAGCATGGCTCTCCTCCGGTGATGATTTGCTCCCTTGTCGCGTTCGCGTTGTTCGCATGATCTGAGGCCAGCGTTCGCTGTTCCATAGTGTCTGTATCTTGTCGATTTCCTTTTTTCTTTTCTTTTCTTTTGCTTTCTTTTTGTTGGTTGTAATGTGTGATGGTGCTTTATATATAAAGCGGGGCGAAAGCCTTTTTCGGTAAGTTTATGGTACCGACGAAAGTTGTGCGGCACAAGAGAGGCTAGCAATGTGGAAGGGTGAGAGTGCGTATAATCCATGGACTCAACATTAGTCATAAAGAACTCACATACTTATTGCAAAAATCTATTAGTTACCAAAACGAAGTACTACGCGCATGCTCCTAGGGGGGTAGATTGGTATGAAAAGACCATCCCTCGTCCCCGACCACCACTCATAAGGAAGACAATCAAAAAATATCTCATGCCCCAACTTCGTTACATAACGGTTCACCATACGTGCATGCTACAGGACTCACAAACCTTAACACAAGTATTTCTCAAAGTCACAACTACTCACTAGCATGACTCTAATATCACCATCTTTATATCTCAAAACAATCATAAGGAATCAAACTTCTCATGGTATTCAATGCACTTTATATGAAAGTTTTTATTATATCCCTCTTGGATGCCCATCATATTAGGACTAAATTCATAACCTAAGAAAGTTACCATGCTGTTTACATACTCTGAAAATGATATAAGTGAAGCATGAGGGTTCAACAATTTCTTCAAAATAAAACCATCATCGTGGTCTAGAAATATATAAGTGAAGCACTAAAGCAAATGATAAACTACTCTGAAAGATATAAGTGAAGATCAATGAGTAGTTGAATAATTATGAAACTATGTGAAGACTCTCTAACATTTAAGAATTTCAGATCTTGGTATATTATTCAAACAGCAAGCAAAACAAAATAAAATGACATTGCAAGGATAGAACATATCATGTAAAGAAGCAAAAACTTAGGCTCAACCAAAACTGACCGATAGTTGTTGAAGAAGAAAGGTGGGATGCCAACCGGGGCATCCCCAAGCTTAGATGCTTGAGACTTCTTGAAATATTAATTAGGGATGCCTTGGGCATCCTCAATCTTGAGCTTTTGTGTCTCCTTAATTCCTTTCATATCGCGGTTTTCCTAAATCTTAAAAACTTCATCCACACAAAACTCAACAAGAATTCGTGAGATAAGTTAGTATAAATCCATGCTAAACCTTATCATTCTCTACTGTAGCAAATCACTAAAATTATTATTTCACATTGCCTACTAATTGCCTCTGCATATTTAACACTCCTATCCTCAAATAGAATCATTAAACAAGCAAACATATGCAAACAATGCAATCATAACAGCAATCTGTCTAAACAGGATAATCTGTAAAGAATGCAAGAGGAATCATACTTATTTAACTCCAAAAATTCTGAAAAATTACCAAACTGTAGATAATTTAAGAATTTATCATGTTGTCACTATTCACAAATATTCAATACATAACAGCAAACTTTCTGTTTTTAAAACAGCAACATATGGACTTGCAAAATAAGCATGGTAAAGGCTATACTTGACCTTTTTATTGAAGTAAAAGATGCAAAATATTACTCTAAATAAAAGCAAGCAAATCCTAATAAAAGAAGATGACGCTCCAAGCAAAACACATATCATGTGATGAATAAAAATATAGCTCCAAGTAAGGTTACCGATGAACGAAGACGAAAGAGGGGATGCCTTCCGGGGCATCCCCAAGCTTAGGCTCTTGGTTGTCCTTGAATATTACCTTGGGGTGCCTTGGGCATCCCCAAGCTTAGGCTCTTGCCACTCATTATTCCATAGTCCATCGAATCTTTACCCAAAACTTGAAAACTTCACAACACAAAACTTAATAGAAAACTCGTAAGCTCCGTTAGTATAAGAAAGCAAATCACCACTTAGGTACTGTCAAGACAAGATTCATAATTTTTCTCACATGATGCCTACTGTACCAAATCATTTCTACAATTTATACTAAGAAATATAAGCCATAGAAACTAGAAAACAAGCAAAGTATGCATCGAAAACAGAATCTGTGAAAAACAAAAAAGTCTGTAGTAATCTGTTTTTTAGAAAAGGAGGATGACCCCCGGCCTCTACATCTGGGCGATGCATACGGCCACTTTATTAATTATTCTCACAAGACCTTACAAAGCCATACAACAGTAAGACTAAAGCCGTCATCTAAGCAACAAACTATCGCTACACCTATCCAGTTGATGAAGGGGTGCAGATAGCCTAGGCCTAATACCAAACAGACATCACAACCAAGCCTAACATCTAAGACCTGAGACCCCAACCTAGCCACTTGCCCGGTCTGGGGCACACACTGGTCCGGCGTGCTCTCAGAGGCTGCCACCGCCAACTGCCACCGCTCCATCTTCAGAACTATACTGATGCATCAACCTTGCTTGGTCTAGCTATCGTCGACGCCACCACGACGCCCAATGGCACCTCCTCCCTATGCGTAAACAGCTGAGCACGTCGCGGTCGCCATTGATACACCTCAGCGCCATGCTGCCAACTACCACCAGCCGACACAGCTTGAAGTACTTGGAAGATCTGTCGTGCGTAGCACCTGCCGAACAGGCATGACAAAGCGTAGCACCTGTCAGTCAGGCATGACTTGACATCTCCATCGAAGCTCCATGCAAGACGAAGCCGCTCCACCTCCTGCCTCTGACTTCCAGCGCTACTCCACAAACGATGTTCCCAAGAGAGAAACGACAGCTCAGTGCCGCCATCGTCCGATCTGGAAAACCAGATCCTAGGGTTCCCCCTGGAGTAGCACGAGTGGGTCGACAGTAGTTACAGAACGATGCCTTCATCAAGGTAACGGCGCAGAACACCGCCATCGTCCACCATCGTCTCGGTTTTCACTGGCAACTATGTCTCCCTGACTCGCAGCCGGGACTAGATTATAGATCTCGAGATTCGATCATCCAGTCTCAGGTCGACCACCTCCGACGTAGGAGATGGCCACCACCACCATAGTCCTTGTGATGCGATGCAGACCCGAGTGCTTCAGCGAGCCGTCACTAAATCCGATGAGATGCAGCAATTTGAGGACGTAACGGCAACCGCCCGCCTAGACCCGAAGGTCCTAGATCGAGCCCGGGATGCACCCCGGCCACCGCTGCCGCCATCTCGTACTACTCCCGCCAGCTGCAGCCAAACCCCCCGCCGCGCCCCGGCCGCTGCTGCCCGCCATCCTCGCTGGGAGGGAGATCCAAATCAGGCCACCGCCGCCTCAGATCTCGGGACGCCAAAGGAGGCCTGCCGCCACCGCGCCACGGGGCCTTCACCTAGTGATGTTGCCGACGGTGGCGAAGGGAGGGGGATGCACGAGGAGTCGAGGGGAGGTCGGGATGTGGCCGCCCGGTGCGGCCCGGCGGTAGCCGCACGGGGTCGGGAGGAGAAGTGCCCGGGCTCTCTTGTACATCGGCTGTAGTAATCTTTAACTCTCGAATACTTCGGTAACTCCATAAATCCTGAGAAATTAGGAAGTCCTAAGCAATTTGTTTATTAATCCTCTTCAAAAAGAATCAGTATTTTATCGCACTTCTGTTAATAAAGAAAACTAATCTCCTGGGCGGAAAACTTTCTGTTTTTCAGCAAGATCAAATCAACTATCACCGTAAGCCATCCGAAAGGTCTTACTTGGCACTTTATTGAAACAAAAGCTATAAAACATGATTACTACAGTAGCATAATCATATGAACACACAAAAATAGTAGGTAAAAATGTTGGGTTGTCTCCCAACAAGCGCTTTTATTTAATGCCTTTCTAGCAAGGCATGACGATTTCAATGATGCTCACATAAAAGATAGGAATTAAAACATAATGGGAGCATCATGAAGAATATGACTAGCACATTTAAGTCTAACCCACTTCCTATGCATAGGGATTTTGTGAGCAAACAATTTATGGGAACAAGAATCAACTAGCATAGGAAAGAAAAACAAGCATAACTTCAAGATTTTAAGCACATAGAGAGGAAACTTGATATTATTGCAACTCCTACAAGCATATATTCCTCCCTCATAATAATTTTCAGTAGCATCATGAATAAATTCAACAATATAACCATCACATAAAGCATTCTTTTCATAATGCATAAGCATAGAAATTTTATTACTCTCCACATAAGCAAATTTATTCTCATCGATAGTAGTGGGAGCAAACTCAACAAAATAACTATCATGTGAGGCATAATCCAATTGAAAGTTAAAACCATGATGACAAGTTTCATGGATATCATTATTTTTATAGCATACTGATAACCGACAAGTATAGGGGATCGCAACAGTTTTCAATAAGTAAGAGTGTCGAACCCAACGAGGAGCTAAAGGTAGAACAAATATTCCCTCAAGTTCTATCGACCACTGATACAACTCTATGCATGCTTGATGTTCGCTTTACCTAGAACAAGTATGAAACTAGAAGTACTTTGTAGGTGTTGTTGGATAGGTTTGCAAGATAATAAAGAGCAAGTAAATAAAAAGTAGGGGCTGTTGTAAGTAAAGAAGCAATAAAGTAAATATAGCGAGTGTGGAAAAGTGGTGGCAGGAGTTGTGAAATTGCCCCTGAGCCATTGACTACTTTACTAGACCGATAGCAAGTATTATGTGGGATAGGCCACTGCTAGCATGTCATCCATGACTTGGAACTCTATGCACTTATGATTGGAGCTATTAGCAAGCGTCTGCAACTACTAAAGTTCATTAAGGTAAAACCCAACCATAGCATTAAGATATATTGGTCCCCCTTCAATCCCATATGCATCAATTTCTATGCTAGGTTGAAGTTTCTGTCACCCTTGCCCTCCAATACATAGTCCTCTCAACATACAACTAACCCTATGTTGTGATCCACACGTGCGCTCATATGATGGGCACCAAAGGACAGCAACATAACCACAAGCAAATTAAATCAATCATAGCAATTCATCAACCACCGATAGGGCAACGAAAATCTACTCAGACATCATAGGATGGCAACACATCATTGGATAATAATATGAAGCATAAAGCACCATGTTCAAGTAGAGGGTACAGCGGGTTGCGGGACAGTGGACCGCTATAGATAGAGGGGGGAAGGTAATGGATATGTTGGTGAAGATGGCGGTGGTGTTGGAGTAGATCGCGGTGATGACGATGATAGCCACGGCAGCGTTCCGGCGCCACCGGAAGAGAAGGGGAGAGGGGGCCCTTCGTCTTCTTCTTCCTTGACCTCCTCCCTAGATGGGAGAAGGGTTTCCCCTCTGGTCCTTGGATTCCATGGCATGGGAGGGGCGAGAGCCCCTCTGAGATTGGATCTGTCTCTCTATCTCTCTCTGTTTCTGCCTTCTCAGATTCTACCCTTTCACCGTTTTGTATATATATGGAGATCCATAACTCCGATTGGACCGAAACCTTTGCCGTGATTTTTTTTACCAAAAATTAGCTTTCTTGCGGCTGAGCAAGGGCATCAACCACCTTACGGTTGGCCCACGAGGGTCAGGGACGCGCCCAGGGGGGCAGGCGCGCCCCTGCCTCGTGGCCACCTCGGGCACCGTCTCGCATGGAATTTTCTTCCGGAATTCTCCAAATATTCCAAAAATATTCTCCGTCCATTTTTATCCCGTTTGGATTCCGTTTGATATGGATATTCTACGGAACGTAAAACATGCAACAAACAGGAACTGGCACTGGGCACTAGATCAATATGTTAGTCCCAAAAATAGTATAAAAAGTTGCCAAAAAGTATATGAAAGTTGTTGAATCTTGGCATGGAACAATCAAAAATTATAGATACGACGGAGACGTATCAGCATCCCCAAGCTTAATTCCTTCTCGTCTCGAGTAGGTAAATGATAAAAAAGATAATTTTTGATGTGGAATGCTACCTAGCATAATCTTGATCACATACCAAATCATGGCATGAATATTAAGATACGAGTGATTCAAAGCAATAGTCTATCATTTGACATAAAAACAATAATACTTCAAGCCCACTAATAAAGCAATCATGTCTTTTCAAAATAACAAGGCCAAAGAAAGTTATCCCTACAAAATCATATAGTCTGGCTATGCTCCATCTTCACCACACAAAATATTCACATCATGCACAACCCTGATGACAAGCCGAGCAATTGGTTCATACTTTTTAATGCGCTTCAGCTTTTTCAACCCTAACGCAATACGCAATACATGAGCGTGAGCCATGCATATAGCACCATAGGTGGAATAGAATGGTGGTTGTGGAGAAGACAAAATGGAGAAGATAGTCTCACATCAACTAGGCGTATCAATGGGCTATGGAGATGCCCATCAATAGATATCAATGTGAGTGAGTAGGGATTGCCATGCAACGGATGCACTAGAGCTATAAGTATATGAAAGCTCAAACTGAAACTAAGTGGGTGTGCATCCAACTTGCTTGCTCATGAAGACCTAGGGAATTTGAGGAAGCCCATCGTTGCAATATACAAGCCAAGTTCTATAATGAAAATTCCCACTAGTATATGAAAGTGATAACTCAAGAGACTCTCTATATGAAGAACATGGTGCTACTTTGAAGCACAAGTGTGGTAAAAGGATAGTAACATTGCTCCCTTTTTCTGTTTTTTTGTTTGGGCTTCTTTGCCCCCTTTTTTTTATTTAGGCTTCTTTGGCCTCTCTTTTTTTCTTGGGGCAATGCTCTAATAATTATGATCATCACACTTTTATTTACTTACAACTCGATATTACAACTCGATACTAGAACAAAGATATGACTCTATATGAATGCCTCGGGCGGTGTACCGGGATGTGCAGTGATCTAGCGTAGCAATGACATCAAAAACGGACAAGCCATGAAAATATCATGCTAGCTATCTTACGATCATGTAAAGCAATATGACAATGAATGCTCAAGTCATGTATATGATGATGATGGAAGTTGCATGGCAATATATCTCGGAATGGCTATGGAAATGCCATGATAGGTAGGTATGGTGGCTGTTTTGAGGAAGGTATATGGTGGGTTTATGGTACCGGCGAAGGTTGCGCGATACTAGAGAGGCTAGCAATGATGGAAGGGTGAGAGTGCGTATAATCCATGGACTCAACATTAGTCATAAAGAACTCACATACTTGTTGCAAAAGTTTATTAGCCCTCGAAGCAAAGTACTACTACGCATGCCCCTAGGGGGATAGATTGGTAGGAAAAGACCATCGCTCGTCCCCGACCGCCACTCATAAGGAAGACAATCAATAAATACCTCATGCTCCGACTTCGTTACATAATGGTTCACCATACGTGCATGCTACGGGAATCACAAACCTCAACACAAGTATTTCTACTAGTCCACAACTACCCACTAGCATGACTCTAATATCACCATCTTCATATCGCAAAACTATTGCAAGGAATCAAACATATCATATTCAGTGATCTACAAGTTTTATGTAGGATTTTTTGACTAACCATGTGAATGACCAGTTCCTATCATCTCTTTAAATAGATATAAGTGAAGCAAGAGAGTTTAATTCTTTCTACAACATATATGCCCATGCTCTAACAAATATAAGTGAAGCAAAAGAGCAATCTACAAATGGCAATTTTCTATGTAAAGAGAAACAGGCAATCCAAACTTCAAATGATATAAGTGAAGCACATGAAGCATTCTATAAAGCCATACTCAAAAGATATAAGTGAAGTGCATAGAGAATTCTATAAATCAACCAAGGACTATCTCATACCAGAATGGTGCATAAAAGGATAATGAAAACTAAATGCAAAAGATGCTCCAAGATTGCACATATCGCATGAACGAAATGAATCCGAAAACATACCGATACTTGTTGAAGAAAGAGGGGATGCCTTCCGAGGCATCCCCAAGCTTAGGCGCTTGAGTCTCCTTGAATATTTACTTGGGGTGCCTCGGGCATCCCCAAGCTTGAGCTCTTGCCTCTCTTCCTTCTTCTCACATCGAGACCTTCTCGATCATCGAACACTTCATCCACACAAAACTTCAACAGAAAACTCGGTAAGATCCGTTAGTATAATAAAGCAAATCACTACTCTAAGTACTATTGCAAACCAATTCATATTTTGTTTTTGCATTGTGTCTACTTTAATATAACTTTTCCATGGCTTAATCCACTGATATAAATTGATAATTTCATCAAAACAAGCAAACTATGCATGAAAAACAGAATCTGTCAAAAACAGAACAGTCTGTAACAATCTGAACATTCACCATACTTATGATACTTGAAAAATTCTACCAAAATTAGGAAAAATAAAAACTTTGTATAGGAAGATAATGAAAAAAGAATCATAACTGTTTGACGTCCCAGCTAAAAATATAAAATCACGCACTACAGCCAAAGTTTTTGTCCTGCACCGTACAAACCATCAAGCAAATGTAAACATCCTAAAGGCAAACCTTGGCACATTATTTTTATAATAAAATGGAATTGTATAAGGGGATAATTATTTTTGTTGAAAATTTTCTGTAATCAAGATTCACAAAGTTGCCGTGAGCATGAACAAAGTTCGAGGAGCTCTCCCACTTCAACAATGCTTGTCTTTCTCACTTCACTTTCCTTTTTGAAAAAGTTTTGGGTTCCCCTCTTTATTTTTGTTTTTTTAAACTATATGAAAGCACTCAACATAAATAAATGACTCCCTAAAACTTCCAGGTTGTCTCCCTATATTGCGTTTCCTACCCATAACTAAAGATAGAAAACAACTAAGAACAACAAATATATGGTTCAACATAGGCATTAGAAGCATAATTATTATAGCAATATTTAAGTATGTCAAAATTTTAAGATTTGTAAAGAGTAGCATCATACGTTTCAATCAAAGAAGCAATTTCATAAGCACCCTTAAAAGCAACAAATTCTTCAATTTGTTGAACATCATAGTAACTATAAACACCCTTAGCATACGAAGATATGATTCCATTATCACTAAACTCACATTGATAGGGAAGGTGTTTCTTAGGGTTTTCAGAACAACAAGTAATATCATATATTTCGCATAAATTCCAAGCATAGCATTGCAAACGATGAATTTGACCCAGTAAAATTTCCCCTTTTTCAGATATTCGGTGTCGCACATAACAAGCATGCTCATCTAAAGATTTTCCCTCAACTAAACTAGTTGGGGTTTCAGCACGAGCACATAGGGATCGAAGATGATCCAAGTAATAAGCTTCATCAGTGTGATAGATTTTGAGTGGTTCTTCAACTATTGGTTTAGTAGGTACAACTAATTTTTTTGGTATTTTGTGTTTCCCACCCATAGCTAAAGATACAAAACAACTAAGAATAGCAAATAAAAATTACTTAGTGATAAAGCAAACAAGCACACACGAGAATATTCACCCCACGCTATTGCTCCCTGGCAACGGCGCCAGAAAAAGGTCTTGATAACCCACAAGTATAGGGGATCGCAGCAGTTTTTGATAAGTAAGAGTGTCGAACCCAATGAGGAGCTAAAGGTAGAACAAATATTCCCTCAAGGTCTATCAACCATGATACAACTCTACGCATGCTTGATGTTCTCTTTACCTAGAACAAGCATGAAACTAGAAGTACTTTGTAGGTGTTGTTGGATAGGTTTGCAAGATAATAAAGAGCAAGTAAATAAAAAGTAGGGGCTGTTGTAAGTAAAGAAGCAATAAAGTAAATATAGCGAGTGTGGAAAAGTGGTGGTAGGAGTTGCGAAATTGCCCCTAAGCAATTGACTACTTTACTAGACCGATAACAAGTATTATGTGGGAGAGGCGACTGCTAGCATGTCATCCCTGACTTCGAACTCTATGCACTTATGATTGGAACTATTAGCAAGCGTCTGCAACTACTAACGTTCATTAAGGTAAAACCCAACCATAGCATTAAGATATATTGGCCCCCCTTCAATCCCGTATGCGTCAATTTCTCTACTAGGCTGGAGCTTCTGTCACCCTTGCCCTCCAATACATAGTCCAATCAACATACAACTAACCCTATGGTGTGATCCACGCGCGCGCTCATATGATGGGCACCAAAGGACAGCAACATAACCACAAGCAAATTAAATCAATCATATCAATTCATCAACCACCGATAGGACAACGAAAATCTACTCAGACATCATAGGATGGCAACACATCATTAGATAATAATTTGAAGCATAAAGCACCATGTTCAAGTAGAGGGTACAGTGGGTTGCGGGAGAGTGGACCGCTGTAGATAGAGGGGGGAAGGTGATGAAGATGTTGGTGAAGATGGCGGAGGTGTTGGAGTAGATCGCAGTGATGATGATGATGGCCATGGCAGCGTTCCAGCGCCACTAGAAGAGAAGGGGATAGGGGGGCCCTTCGTCTTCTTCTTCCTTGACCTCCTCCCTAGATGGGAGAAGGGTTTCCCCTCTGATCCTTGGCCTGCATGGCATGGGAGGGGCGAGAGCCCCTCCGAGATTGGATCTGTCTCTCTGTCTCTCTCTGTTTCTGCCTTCTCAGATTCTACCCTTTCACGGTTTCGTACATATATGGATATCCGTAACTCCGATTGGACCGAAACCTTCACCGTGATTTTTTTTACCAAAAATTAGCTTTCTTGCGGCTGAGCAAGGGCATCAACCACCTTACGGGAGGCCCATGAGGGTCAGGGGCGCGCCCAGGGGGGCAGGCGCGCCCCCCTACCTCGTGGCCACCTCAGGCACCATCTCGCATGGATTTTTCTTCCGGAATTCTCCAGATATTCCAAAAATATTCTCCATCCGTTTTTATCCCGTTTGGATTCCATTTGATATGGATATTCTACGAAACATAAAACATGCAACAAACAGGAACTGGCATTGGGCACTGGATCAATATGTTAGTCCCAAAAATAGTATAAAAAGTTGCCAAAAAGTATATGAAAGTTGTAGAATATTGGCATGGAACAATTAAAACTTATAGATGCGACGGAGACGTATCACATACGTGTCATCACAATAATCATCATAGATAGGAGGGATGCTTTCATCATAATAAATTTGCTCATCAAAACTTGGGGGACAAAAAATATCATCCTCATCAAACATAGCATTCGCAAGCTTGTGGCTTTTCATATCATTAGCATCCTGGATATTCAAATAATTCATACTAACAACATTTCAATCATGCTCATCATCCAAAGATTTAGTGCCAAACATTTTAATGCATTTTTCTTCTAACACTTTGGCACAATTATCGGAATCCTTATTTTCACGAAAGATATTTAAGAGATAAAGCATATGAGGCAACCTCAATTCTATTTTTTGCAGTTTTCTTTTATAGACTAAACTAGTCATAAAACAAGAAACAAAAAGATTCGGTTGCAAGATCTAAAGATATACCTTCAAGTGCTAACCTCCCCGGCAACGGCACCAGAAAGAGCTTGATGTCTACTATACAACCTTCTTCTTGTAAACGTTGTTGGGCCTCCAAGTGCAGAGGTTTGTAGGACAGTAGCAAATATCCCTCAAGTGGATGACCTAAGGTTTATCAATCCGTGGGAGGCGTAGGATGAAGATGGTCTCTCTCCAACAACCCTGCAACCAAATAACAAAGAGTCTCTTGTGTCCCCAACACACCCAATACAATGTGTAGGTGCACTAGTTTGGCGAAGAGATGGTGATACAAGTGCAATATGGATGGTAGACAAAGGTTTTTGTAATCTGAAAATATAAAAATAGCAAGGTAACTAATGATAAAAGTGAGCACAAATGGTATTGCAATGTTTTGAAACAAGGCCTAGGGTTCATACTTTCACTAGTGCAAGTTCTCTCAACAAGGATAACATAATTAGATCATATAAAAATCCCTCAATACGCAACAAAGAGTAAATCCAATGTCACTAATACCGGAGAACAAATGAAGAGATTATTGTAGCGTACGAAACCACCTCAAAGTTATTCTTTCCGATCAATCCGTTGGGATATTCCTATAAGTGTCACAAACAGCCCTAGAGTTTGTAGTAAAATAACACCTTAAGACACAAATCGACCAAAACCCTAATGTCACCTAGATACTCCAATGTCACCTCAAGTATCCGCGGGTATGATTATACGATATGCATCACACAATCTCAGATTCATCTATTCAACCAACACAAAGAACTTCAAAGAGTGCCCCAAAGTTTCTACCAGAGTGTAAAGACGAAAACGTGTGCCAACCCCTATGCATAAGTTCACAAGGTCACAGAACTCGCAAGTTGATCACCAAAACATACATCAAGTGGATCACGTGAATATCCCATTGTCACCACAAATAAGCTCATGCAAGACATACATCAAGTGTTCTCTAATCCTTAAAGACTCAATGATACGTCTCCATCGTATCTACTTTTCCAAACACTTTTGCCCTTGTTTTGGACTCTAACTTGCATAATTTGAATGGAACTAACCCGGACTAACCCGGACTTGCCATGGTGTTATTTTTCTGCAGAAATAAAAGTTCTTGTAATGACCTGAAAATCAACGGAGATTATTTTTGGAATATATAAAAAATACTGGCGATAGAATCAAGGCCAGGGGGCCACACCCTGTCCACGAGGGTGGGGGCGTGCCTACCCCCTGGGTGCGCCCCCTGCCTCGTGGGCACCCTGGTGCTCCTCTGACCTCAACTCCAACTCCATATATTCGTGTTCGGGGAGAAAAAACCAGAGAGAAGGATTCATCGTGTTTTACAATACGGAGCCGCCGCCAATCCCTAATCTCTCTCGGGAGGGCTGATCTGGAGTCCGTTCGGGGCTCCGGAGAGGGGAAGCCGTCGTCATCGTCATCATCAACCTTCTTCCAGCACCAATTTCATGATGCTCACCGTCGTGCGTGAGTAATTCCATCATAGACTTGTTGGACAGTGATGGGTTGTATGAGATTTATCATGTAATCGAGTTAGTTTTGTTAGGGTTTGATCCCTAGTATCCATTATGTTTTGAGATTGATGTTTCTATGACTTTGCTATGCTTAATACTTGTCACTAGGGCTCGAGTGTCATGATTTAAGATCTGAACCTATTATGCTTTCATGAATATATGTGAGTTCTTGATCCTATCTTGCAAGTCTATAATCACTTATTATGCGTTATGATCTGTTAACCCCGAAGTGACAATAATCGGGATACTTACCGGTGATGACTATAGTTTGAGGAGTTCATGTATTCACTATGTGTTAATGCTTTGGTCCAGTACTCTATTAAAAGGAGGTCTTAATATCCCTTAGTTTCCAATAGGACCCCGATGCCACGGGAGGGTAGGAGAAAAGATGTCATGCAAGTTCTTTTCCATAAGCACATATGACTATATTCGGAATACATGCCTACATTATATTGATGAACTGGAGCTAGTTCTATGTCACCCTATGTTATAACTATCGCATGAGGAATTGCATCCGACATAATTATCCATCACGGATCCATTGCCTACGAGCTTTTCATATATTGTTCTTCGCTTATTTACTTTTCCGTTGCTACTACTGCAAACACTATAAAACCAAAAATATTACTTTTGCTACCGTTACCACTACTATCATATTACTTTGCTACTAAATACTTTGCTGCAGATATTAAGTTTCCAGGTGTGGTTGAATTGACAACTCAGCTGCTAATACTTGAGAATATTCTTTGGCTCCCCTTGTGTCGAATCAATAAATTTGGGTTGAATACTCTACCCTCGAAAACTGTTGCGATCCCCTATACTTGTGGGTTATCAAGACTATTTTCTGGCGCCATTGCCAGGGAGCATAGCTCTATTCTTTGAATCACTTGGGATTTATATCTGTTGATCACTATGAAGAACTTGAAAGATCAAAGAACCAAAAAAATCCCACAACTACGAGGGGAGGTAAGGAACTGCCATCTAGCTATGCACTTGATTCACCTTCTGTTTTGAGTAAACTTGCGACACCTACACCTGCTATTCATTCTGATATGTCGCATGTTATTGATGATGCCACTTCTGCTTTGCATGATACTTATGATGAAACTACTTCTATGCTTAATAATATTGTGCCACTAGGTGAATTTCTTGATGAACAACTTGCTAGGGTTAGAGAGAATAAAATTATTGAAATTGATAATATTGATGAAAGTGATGATGAAGATTCTCCCCCTAGATATGAATTGCCTGTTGTGCCTGAGGGTTATGTTATGGATGAAGAAACTGCTAGAGACTTCTTAGCTTGCAATGATAGATCCGATCTTAAGAAATTATTACCTAAGCTTAAAGAAAAGTCTTTGAATGCTAGAATGAAACATGACCCTGCTTTTGCTACTTCATCTATCTTTATTACTAATAAGGATTATGATTTCTTTGTCGATCCTGAGTTAATTACTTTGGTTGAATCTGATCCTTTTTATGGCTATGAATCTGAAACTGTTGTGGCACATCTTACTAAATTAAATGATATAGCCACCCTGTTTACTCATGATGAGAAAACTCGCTATTACTTTATCCTTAAGTTGTTTCCATTCTCATTAAAGGGTGATGCTAAAACATGGTTTAATTCTCTTGATCCTGGTTGTGTGCGTAGTCCCCAGGATATGATTTATTGCTTCTCTTCTAAATATTCCCCCGCTCATAAGAAACAAGCTGCCCTAAGGGAAATATATAATTTTGTGCAAATTGAAGAAGAGAGTCTCCCACAAGCTTGGGGGAGGCTTCTCCGATTACTTAATTCTTTGCGTGATCATCCTCTCAAGAAAATTGAAATACTTGATATCTTTTATAATGGACTAACTGATGCTTCCAGAGACTACCTGGATAGTTGTGATGGTTGTGTTTTCAGGGAAAGAACTATTGATCAAGCTGAATTGCTATTGAATAATATGTTGAGTAATGAAAATGATTGGACACTTCCTGAACCAACTCCTAAGACAACTCCGAAGAAAATGGATATTCTATTCCTCACTCCTAAAGATATGCAAGAGGCAAAAAAATCTATGAAAGAAAAAGGTATTAAAGCTGAAGATGTTAAGAACTTACCACCTATTGAAGAAATACATGGTCTTGATAACCCGACACAGGTAGTAAAGGTAAATTCTCTCTATAGATTTGATGAAGGTGATATTCCTTGTTATAAGTCTACTAGCCAATGGTTAGATGAGTTTGATAATTTTATTGTTAAACAAGAAAACTTCAATGCTTATGTTGGTAGACAATTGAAACGCAATGCTGATATGCTTGAACACTTGAGTGATTATATGTCTAGAGTTAAAGGTGAACTTAAACTTATTAGTAAACATGCTTCTGTGGTTACCACTCAAGTAGAACAAGTACTTAAAGCTCAGAATGATTTGCTCAATGAATTAAATAATAAGAAAAATGATAATGCTGTTAGAGTTATGACTAGAGGGGGTAAAATGACTCAGGAACCTTTGTATCCTGAGGGCCACCCTAAGAGAATTGACCAAGATTCTCAGAGAACTAATGTTGATGCACCTAGTTCTTCTAAGAAGAAGAAGAAAAATGATAGGACTTTGCATGCTTCTAGTGAACCTGTGGTTGACACACCTGAGAATCCCAATGATATTTCTATTTCTGATGCTGAAACACAATCTGGTAATGAACATGAACCTAGTGATAATGTTAATGATGATGTTCATGTTGATGCTCAACCTAGCAATGACAATGTTGTAGAGATTGAACCTGCTGTTGATCTTGATAACCCACAATCAAAGAATCAACGTTATGATAAGAGAGACTTTGTTGCTAGGAAGCACAGTAAAGAAAAAGAACCATGGGTTCAGAAACCCATGCCTTTTCCTCCTAAACCATCCAAGAAAAAGGATGATGAGGATTTTGAGTGCTTTGCTGAAATGATTAGACCTATCTTTTTGCGTATGCATTTGACTAATATGCTTAAAATGAACCATTATGCTAAGTACATGAAGGATATTGTTACTAATAAAAGAAAGATATCGGAAGTGGAAATTTCCACCATACTTGCTAAGTATACTTTTAAGGGTGGAATACCTAAGAAACTAGGACATCCCAGAGTACCAACTATACCATGCTCCATTAAAAGAAACTACGTTAAAACTACTTTATGTGATCTTGGAGCCGGTGTTAGTGTTATGCCTCTCTCTTTATATCGTAGAATTGATTTGAATAAGTTGACACCTACTGAAATATCTTTGCAAATGGCTGATAAATCAACTGCTATACCTGTCGGTATTTGTGAGGATGTGCCTGTTGTGGTTGCAAACATTACTATTTTAAAAGACTTTGTTATTCTTGATATTCCCGAGGATGATAGTATGTTGATTATCCTTGGTAGACCCTTTTTGAATACTGCAGGGGCTGTTATTGATTGCAACAAAGGCAATGTCACTTTTCATGTTAATGGTATTGAGCATACGGTACACTTTCTGAGGAAACAACCTCAAGTCCATAGTATCAACTCTATTGGAAAATTTTCAACGATTACTATTGGAGGTTTTGAATTTCCTCTTCCTACTGCCAAGAAGAAATATGATGTTCTTATTGTTGGGGATGTGCTTATCCCAGTTGAGGTAACCTAGTGTTATTCAAAATTTCTTTGGTTTCATGCAATTCGGAATGAGTTTGTTAACAAGACTTGATCAACCTTGTTAGTGGATTCCTTTTGACGAGCATGAGATTGATGAAGTTAGAAAGCACAACTCTCTGTACCCTCATTTTAATTTCTGTTATTTATATTACATAAACAAAAAATAGTATTTTCCGTCTGTTTTCTGAATTATCCTTGCAATAAAAAAATACCCCGAAAATAAAAGTTCTCCAAATGCCCTGAAAATGGAATATGATTTTTTTCTAGAATATTTAAGAATTATTGGCACTGAGAACACACCAGTGGGCCTCACCATGTGCCAACGAGGGTGGAGGGCGCGCCCCCTGCCTCGTGGACCCCACGTGGGTCCCCTCCACTTATCCTTGCACCCACACACTTCGTCTTGCTCCAGAAAAAATCATCCACCAGCTCAAACCCGAGTTCTTGCTCATCTTGCTGCCATTTTTGATCTCCTTGCTCAAAGCTCCATTCACAAAACTGCTTTGGGGGATTGTTCTTCGGTATGTGACTCCTCCAATGGTCCAATTAGTTTTTTTCTAGTGCTTTACTTATTGCAAATTTTTGCTGCTTAGGTGACCCTGTTCTTGAGCTTGCATGTCAAATTTATGTGGTCAAAAGTAGTTTTAATGCATGATATAGCCACTAGGCACTTGTAGGAGTAGTTGCTATCAATTTTGTTTAGTTTGGTTCACTTTTATTTTGAGTCACTAAAAATTTCAGAAATTTTTCAGAGGAACAAATATGTTTAGGAAAATGTACCAAGGTGGCTCCTCAAGGAAGCAAGGCCCAAGGCCCGCAATACGCGAGCCGGACAATGAACTACCAAGGTAGGCTCAAGTGCGGCCTTGTGAATGGCCGTCACAGGATTTCATGGTCCAGGCAGGCATCAAAGAAGAATTTGACGCATATGCGCGTAACGCTGATCTTGAGAGCTTCGAGGTAGATAAGTGCCGACAATACCTCTATTTAACTGATTCATTTGTGAGAACGTTTAAATTTACATCCTCGCGCAACTCTCACAGTGTCCTATTTGATCTTTATGATAAATCTTATACCATGGACTTAGAAGACTTTAATACTGTTTGTAAACTCCCGCAGTAGGGTAGTGCTAGTGAACCTCACAAATCTGAATTTAAAGACTTTCTTGCTAGTATCACTGTGAGGGAATCTAGAGAAATAACACAAGCTACCATAGGGAGCATTCATTTTCCTGCCATACATTATTTTGCTCTCTTCGTGGGTAGATGCATTAACGGTAAGGATGAAGCATGTCACATGTGTGTTCTCGATCTTAGTGTTCTCCGGAGTGCTGTATTAGGAGATAAACAATACAACTTGGGGGCTATTGTTGCATGTAGGTTGCATCTTAATGGTTTAACTGGAGATTTATTTGGTGGAATTTATGCAACTCATATAGCTAATTTTCTTGGTATACCCATACGTGGGGATGATATTGAGTTGCCTCCTGCTTATCTAGATTATAATGCTATGGTTCGTCATCAGTTTGTAGAGAGGAACGATCAGTTCCTCCAGTACCGACTAATCTTTGACAGACGGCGCACCGTCCATGTTGCTCTCCCTGCTCCTGCTTTCTTTGATTTTCAGACAAAAGGGAGATATCTGATAACCAGGGAGGAGGCGAGCAAGTACGAGAGGAGGACGGAGGCAGCTCGCCTCCAAGCTGCAGCTCATGAGGCAATTGCCGCTGCATCTCAGTACGACCCCAGCTACAACTTTGATCCATGGGCATAGACCAACTTAGGCCAAAAGTCTAAGCTTTGGGGAGTATATATTCCTCACCGACATTACATTCATGTTCACACACTCATGCCAGTTGTCATTGCTCATACTTTTTCATTGTATCATCCATGCAAGTTTATTTTGTTTTTTTAGTTTTCTTCTTGTGTGTTTGAAAAACCTTAGAAAACCCCAAAAAAATTAGTTGTAACTTTTAGCTAGTTTACTTTCCATGCTTGCAGTAGTAGTAACTAAAAAGAAAACCCAAAAAGATTTCTCGTTCTTCTTTTCCTTGTTGGGAGCTTTCCCGTGTAAATAGTTTTATTTCCTTTCTTTTCCTTGGGGGTCGAGAGGAGAAGACCATGATGAAAATGTTGAGTGGCTCTCATATGCATTATTGTTGATCTAACAAAGAGCCCATATTACCTTGTCTTCTCCCTTGAATTGAATGCTTGCAGATTCCAGCTTAGTCCAATGCATGTGCACTATTATTATTATCCACACCATTAGGTCGTGTAAGTGAAAGGAAATAATGACGATATATGATGGACTGATTGAGATGAGAGAAACTGGTATGAACTCAACCTCTCTTGTTTTTGTAAATATGATTCGTTCATCGTTCCTGATTCAGCCTATTATGAATGAAACATGTTTGCAATGACAATTAGATATTATAGTTGCCCATGCCATGCTTAATTTGCTAGGAGTTTATAATGGTTTACCTTGTGTGCCAACATGCTATTAAAATGGTTGTTATGTGGTATGATAGGGTGGTATCCTCCTTTGAACGATTCAAGTGGCTTGACGTGGCACATGTTCATGCATGTAGTTGAAACAAAATCAACATAGCATCCATGATATTTATGTTCATGGTGAATTATATCCTACTCATGCTTGCATTCAGTGTTGATTAATTTTAATGCATGTTCATGACTGTTGTCGCTCTCTAGCTGGTCGCTTCCTAGTCTCTTTCTAGCCTTCACTTGTACTAAGCGGGAATACTGCTTGTGCATCCAACTCCATAAACCCCAAAAGTTATTCCATATGAGTCCACAATACCTTCCTATATGCGGTATCTACCTGCCCTTCCAAGTAAATTTGTATGTGCCAAACTCTAAACCTTCAAATAAAAATGCTGTTTTGTATGCTCGAATAGCTCATGTATCAACTAGGGTTGTCTGTATCTTCCATGCTAGGCATGTTATTCTCAAGAGGAGTGGACTCCGCTCCTCACTCACGAGAAAATGGCTGGTCACCGGGATGCCCAGTCCCATGCTCAAATCAAATCAAAATAATTGCAAACAAAACTCCCCCAGGATTGTTGTTAGTTGGAGGCACCCGTTATTTTGGTCAAGCCATGGATTGATGCTTGTTGGTGGTGGGGGAGTATAAACTTTACCATTCTGCTTGGGAACCACCTATAATGTGTGTAGCATGGAAGATATCGAGATCTCTCGGTTGTTATGTTGACAATGAAAGTATACCGCTCAAAATATTATTCATCTCTATTTCAAAATCGAGCTCTGGCACCTGTACAAATCCCTGCTTCCCTCTGCGAAGGGCCTATCTATTTACTTTTATGTTGAGTCATCACCCTCTTATTAAAAAGCACCGGTTGGAGAGCACTGCTGTCATTTGCATGTATTATTGTTAGTTTACATTGAGTATGACTTGATTGGATCTCTTTTACCATGAATTACAATTTCCAGTTAGCCCTTGATCTTCAGGGGTGCTCTGCATTTATGTTTTGCGGTCTCAGAAAAGGGCTAATGAGATACCATCTTGTTATATCATATTATGATTGCTTTGAGAAAGTGTTGTCATCCGAGATTTATTATTATTGCTCGCTAGTTGATTATGCCATTGATATGAGTAAACATGAGACCTAAATGTTATTGAGAATATGGTTAGTTCATAATCTTTGCTGAAAACTTGAATGTTGGCTTTACATATTTACAACAACAAGAGCAAACAGAGTTTGTAAAAGTTTTTCTTTATCACTTTCAGTTTATCAACTGAATTTGCTTGAGGACAAGCAAAGGTTTAAGCTTGGGGGAGTTGATACGTCTCCATCGTATCTACTTTTGCAAACACTTTTGCCCTTGTTTTGGACTCTAACTTGCATGATTTTAATGGAACTAACCCGGACTGACGCTGTTTTTCAGCAGAATTGCCATGGTGTTATTTTTGTGCAGAAATAAAAGTTCTTGGAATGACCTGAAAATCAACAGAGATTATTTTTGGAATATATGAAAAATACTGGCGAAAGAATCAAGGACAGGGGGCCCACACCCTATCCATAAGGGTGGGGGCGCGCCCCCCTGCCTCGTGGGCCCCTGGTGCTCCTCCGACCTCACCTCCAACTCTATATATTTGTGTTTGGGGAGAAAAAACCAGAGAGAAGGATTCGTCGCGCTTTACGATCCGGAGCCGCCGCCAAGCCCTAATCTCTCGGGAGGGCTGATCTGGAGTCCGTTCGGGGCTCTGGAGAGGGGAATTCGTCACCATCATCATCATCAACTTTCCTCCATCACCAATTTCATGATGCTCACCACCGTGCGTAAGTAATTCCATCATAGGCTTGCTGGACGATGATGGGTTGGATGAGATTTATGATGTAATTGAGTTAGTTTTGTTAGGGTTTGATCCCTAGTATCCATTATGTTCTGAGATTGATGTTGCTATGACTTTGCTATGCTTAATGCTTGTCACTAGGGCCTGAGTGCCATGATTTCAGATTTGAATCTATTATGTTTTCATGAATATATGTGAGTTCTTGATCCTATCTTGCAAGTCTATAGTCACTTATTATGTGTTATGATCCGTTAACCCCGAAGTGACAATAATCAGGATACTTACCGGTGATGACCGTAGCTTGAGGAGTTCATGTATTCACTATGTGTTAATGCTTTGGTCCGGTACTCTATTAAAAGGAGGCCTTAATATCCCTTAGTTTCCAATAGGACCCCGCTGCCATGGGAGGGTAGGACAAAAGATGTCATGCAAGTTCTTTTCCATAAGCACGTATGACTATATTCAGAATACATGCCTACATTATATTGATGAACTGGAGCTAGTTCTGTGTCACCCTATGTTATAACTATTGCATGAGGAATCACATCCAACATAATTATCCATCACTGATCCATTGCCTACGAGCTTTTCATATATTGTTCTTCGCTTATTTACTTTTCCGCTGCTACTTATACAGTCACTATAAAACCAAAAATATTACTTTTGCTACCGTTACCACTACTATCATATTACTTTGCTACTAAATACTTTGCTGCAGATATTAAGTTTACAGGTGTGGTTGAATTGACAACTCAGCTGCTAATACTTGCTAATATTCTTTGGCTCCCCTTGTGTCGAATCAATAAATTTGGGTTGAATACTCTACCCTCGAAAACTGTTGTGATCCCCTATACTTGTGGGTTATCACTCAATCCGATAAGATAACTTCAAAGGGAAAACTCAATTCATCACAAGGAGATAGAGGGGGAGAAACATCATAAGATCCAACTATAATAGCAAAGCTCGCGGTACATCAAGATCGTGCCATATCAAGAACATGAGAGAGAGATCAAACACATAGCTACTGATACATACCCTCAGCCCCAAGGGTGAACTACTCCCTCCTCGTCATGGAGAGCGCCGGGATGATGAAGATGGCCACCGGCGATGGATTCCCCCCTCCAGTAGGGTGCCAGAACAGGGTCCCGATTGGTTTTTGTGGCTACAGAGGCTTGCGGAGGTGGAACTCCCGGTCTAGGTTATTTTCTGGAGGTTTGGGGATTTATAGGAGAGGTTGGCGTCGAGAACAAGTCAGGGGGCCCTATGGAGAGTCCATGAGGCACAGGGGCGCGCCCAGGGGGGTGGGCGCGCTCTCCACCCTCGTGGGGCCCACGGGACTCCCCTCCGGTAACTCTTTGTTCCAGTATTTTTTATATTTTCTAGAAAAAATCTTAGTTGATTTTTAGCGCATTCTGAGAACTTTTATTTCTGCACGAAAACAACAAGATGGTAGTTCTGCTGAAAACAACGTCAATCCGAGTTAGTTCTAACCAAATCATACCAAAATCATGTAAAAATATTATAAACATGACATGAATACATCAAAAATTATAGATACGTTGGAGACGTATCACGATGTCGTCCGTGAGCTTCCTGACGACGGTGAACTTGTTGATGGTGGCAACGATCATCTGGTCCAACTGAGAGTTGTAGCTGGCGTCGACGATGGCCATGAACCAGCCGGTCGCCAACATCGTCTGGAGATGATCCTCGGTGCCATGTCACAGGCCGGCATCGTGGACCATCTGGCACAGCCGTTGGCCGCTCGCGCGCATCGCCGCCATGGGTCTAGAGTGAGCACTTTTGTTCTTAGGTAGGTGCTTAGGTGCATATGATGTGGTAGATGCATTGGAATGGAGGGGCGCCTTTATATGAGTGCAAACTATGTTGTACTCACATCGTACTACCTCTTTTCCCCGTCCTCCTCCCATTACTTCTCTCATGCATTCAGGATGCTAATTGAAGAAGGATGCATCATTGGCCATTCAACATTTCGGGAACCGCTACCCTCTCCCTCGTCTGCATTAAAGCCGTATCGGGAACTTTCCTGGTTTACTAGTAGCTGTCAAATCGCATAGTACTGCGCCGCCCGCTGCACGCCCGGCTGAACCCGCCTCCTCGCCTCCATCAAACGCCTCTGTTAATCCCGCATGCAAACCGAGAAACCTACTTCGGCGACATGTCTGTTCATGAGCGGGCCGGAATTAAATGCAACGCCGACCGAGCTCCTCCCGTCCGCCCTCAGTTTAAACGAGGCCGATGCCACCAAGTTCCTACCGTCCGCCCTCTATTTAAACGAGGCCAGACAGATAGTGGGCAAGAATCGCACGCCTCCGCCGCTCCCCCATCTCCTCCTTCACCATTTTCTCCACTCTTCTGATGGCTTCCGAGGAGCCATTCTCTGGCATACTACCCGGTTGGGTGGTCCGCCGAGCCCTTCATATACGAGCAAGGCCGCTCGGTGCTTCACCAACCTCACTTGGTGTAACACCCCGGATGTAACTTTCCCTATTTGTACTCCAACTCTTGCCGTTTCCGGCGTTAAGTTATATTTATTTTCTCGGGTTCGGGTTTTTGTCTCCGTGTGTTGTTGTCGTTGTTAGGCATCTCATATCATATCATCATGTGCATTGCATTTGCATACGTGTTCATCTCATGCATCCGAGCATTTTCCCCGTTGTCCATTTTGCATTCCGGCACTTCGTTCTCCTCCGGTGGTCATTTCTAGCTTTCTTTCGTGTGTGGGGATTAAACGTTTCTGGATTGGACCGATACTTGCCAAGCGGCCTTGGTTTACTACCGGTAGACCGCCTGTCAAGTTTCGTATCATTTGGACTTCGTTTGATACTCCAACGGCTAACCGAGGGACCGAAAAGGCCTCGTGTGTGTTGCAGCCCAACACCCCTCCAATTTGGCCCAAAACCCACCAAACTCTGCTCATGTCCTAGAGCATTCGATCACGATCGCGTGGCCGAAAACCGCACCTCATTTGGACTCTCCTAGCTCCATTATGCCTATAAATAGCCCCCCCCCCCATTTTCGGATCATCTCCCCCTCTCGAAACCCTAAAAATCGGATCCGCCGCGCACCGGACGTGTCCGGCCGCGCCGGACTTCGTCCGCCCAGCACCCCGCCGCCACGTGTCGCCACGCGGTAGGCCGCGCCCCGCGGGACCGCTTCCCCGCCGCCGCTCTCGCCGGCCCGCCCAGGCCTGAGGCGGGCCCGCTCCCGCGCCCGACCGGGCCACTCGCCGCCTTCCCAGCTCGCCCGCGCCGCCGCCCGTCTTCCACGGCTTTGGGAGCCCGCGCCATCGACGCCGACGCCGAAGCCCGCCGCCTCCTCCGCCAACTCGTTTGCGATTTTGCCGATGCTATTGTAGCTGATCCGTGCATGCTATGCCATTGTTCTTGCCATGTCTAGCTAGAATTTTGTGCCTTCTTAATGGATGTATGCTTGCCTTGCCATGACTTGCACCGTAGTGAGTGCATCGAGCTCGTTCACATGCCTTCGTGAGTTATATTTCAGCATGTCTCAGTTTTCACTAAGATTGAAAACTGATTGTGTTTTAGCGATGTTCGTGTGCCCGTTAGTATATTTTGTGAACCCTTTTGGCCCCAGGTCACTTTGGGTATTTTGTTAAGCTTGTTGAGTAGCTCCATGACATGTTCTTACTTGTCTTAATCAGGTCATGTATCATGTTGTTTTGCTGCTCCAAAGAGGGCTTCGTGATCTGAAATTTCAGACAAGTGTTAATTTCACCAAGTCTGGAATCTGTTTTGCATTTGCGTTTTTGCCATGCTTGTTTGAACCTCATAATGGATAAATTGGCCGTGGCTCAGTGCTAGTCTTTTGTTAAGCATCTTGTGTGCATCCCTGACATGTATTTTTGTTGTCATGTTGGTGGCTGTAGCATGTTCATTTCATTGCATTTAGATGCCTACTTGCTGTAAATCGCAGACCGATGCCATTCTTAAAACGCTTGCCATTTCCAAACTGTAACTCCGATTCTGATGATCTTTATATCGTTTTCAAGCGATTTCATCTCATCTTTCCAGTGGCACCCTTGGAATTCCAAGTTGACGCCAGGTTCATGCATTTCCTGTCATATCTTGCATTTTGCATCCCGCATCGCATCCCGCATAGCATATCATCATTGCATCGTATCGCTTGTTCCTTGCACGTGGTTGATTGTATCCTTGTTGCTTGTTTGTCTTGTTGGGTAGAGCCGGGAGACGAGTTCTCTACCGAGGAGCTCGTTGAGTTTGCTTGTGAGGATCCAGTCAACTCTGACAACTGTGCAGGCAAGATGATCATACCCTCGAAATCACTATTATCTTTGCTATGCTAGTTTGCTCGCTCTTGCTATGACAATGCTACGATGCCTACCTTTTGCTTGTCAGCCTCCCAATTGCAATGTCAAACCTCTAACCCACCTTGTCCTAGCAAACCGTTGATTGGCTATGTTACCGCTTTGCTCAGCCCCTCTTATAGCGTTGCTAGTTGCAGGTGAAGATTGGAGGCCGTTCCTTGTTGGAACATCTTTTATTTACTTGTTGGGATATCATTATAATGCCATGTTATCTTAATTCATCTATATACTTGGTAAAGGGTGGAAGGCTCGGCCTCTCGCCTAGTGTTTTGTTCCACTCTTGCCGCCCTAGTTTCCGTCATATCGGTGTTATGTTCCCGGATTTTGCTTTCCTTACGCGGTTGGGTTATAATGGGAACCCCTTGATAGTTCGCCTTGATTAAAGCTTTTCCAGCAATGCCCAACCTTGGTCTTACCATTTGCCACCTAGCCTCTTTTTCCCTCGGGTTTCCGGAGCCCGCGGGTCATTTTATTTTAAACCCCCCCGGGCCAGTGCTCCTCTGACTGTTGGTCCGACCGAGTAGACTGCGGGGACACCTTGAAGCACCTTGAGGGTTGGTTTTACTCGTAGGATGTCTCATCTGAGTGTGCCCTGAGAAAGAGATATGTGCAGCTCCTATCGGGATTTGTCGGCACATTCGGGCGGTGTTGCTGGTCTTGTTTTAACCTGTCGAAGTGTCTTGAGTTGCCGAGATACCGAGTCTGATCGGAACGTCTTGGGAGGAGGTCTATTCCTTCGTTGACCGTGAGAGCTTGTCATGGGCTAAGTTGGGACTCCCCTGCAGGGATTGAACTTTCGAAAGCCATGCCCGCGGTTATGGGCAGATGGGAATTTGTTAATGCCCGGTTGTAGATAACTTAAACCTTAACTAATTAAAATGAATCAACTGAGTGAGTTGCCGTGATGGCCTCTTCTCGGCGGAGTCCGGGAAGTGGACACGGTGTTGGAGTAATGTTTGTGCAGGTTGCCTTCTAGATTCTCGCTCACGCTTTGCCTCCTCTTCTCGCTCTCTTTTGCGTATAAGTTAGCCACCATATATGCTAGTCGCTTGCTGTAGCTCCACATATTTTTGCCTTATCCTTCCTATAAGCTTAAATAGTCTTGATCGCGAGGGTGCGAGATTGCTGAGTCCCTGTGGCTCACAGATACTATAACTCCAGATGCAGGTCCAGGTGATTCCGCCCCAGGTGACGAGTACGAGCTCAAGTGGGAGTTCGACGAAGACTCTCAGCGTTACTACGTGTCTTTTCCTGATGATCAGTAGTGGTGCCTAGTTGGGGTTCAATTCAGGGCCTTGTCGCATGTTGGGTTTTCTTCTATTTTGGCGCCGTAGTCGGGCCATGAGTGTTTGTATGATGGATGTTATTTATGTACTTTGATGTGACGTGGCGAGTGTAAGCCAACTATGTTTCTCCCCCTTTTATTATATATTACATGGGATGTTGTAATGATTGCCTGACTTGCGACATTGCTTTCAATGCGGTTATGTCTCTAAGTTGTGCCTCGACACGTGGGAGCTATAGCTGCATCGAGGGCGTTACAAGTTGGTAATCAGAGCCTTCCCCGGCCTTAGGAGCCCCATTGCTTGATCGTTCTTAGCGGGCGAGTTGTCTCTAGAAAAATGTTTTGAGTCTTTAGGAATTATATATCGGAGAGTTTAGGAATTCTTTTTACTTTCCAGTCTCCTCATCGCTCTGGTAAGGCATCCTGACGTAGAGTTTTGACTCTTCTCTTCTCAAATTTCACTAAAAAATTTTTAGGATCACGCGAGTATCTTGGAATCGTTCCGATGGCTTATGATGAGAACATTGTCTTGGTGCCTCCTGTCAGGGGTTTAGTGGAAGTGTCCCGGGGAGTTGAGCTCTGAGGTGTTGTCATCATAATTTTATCGTTGCAATTCTGGAATACTTGAGATATGTTCGCCGATATCGAAAATCTCTTTTATGCAGTTCGTTGGTGAGATAACCTCGACGCCACCCAGTACTGGGGCGGGAGTTCGGGAGTATCGCCATAACTTGTATAACGGATGCTTTTCGAAGGTTGAGGTAGATGGTTTCCGAAGGTTTCTTGGTTATGTGTTGAAGGATGGATACAACTGGATGTAGGATTTGCTAGTTTGGGTGAGATATTATGCTTCCCCTGTATCCCCAACACCTGATTGCATAACCAGAAAGGTTCGGGAGTTTCATAGGTGGGAATTCTAGTAGCTCTAGTTCTTCTTCCACGGATATTGGTTTGAGATTGGGATTTCTTACCAATTATTCGTTCTTGATCCGTACCTTGTTGATTTATTTCTCTACCTTAATTCTTCGTGGCTTCTCAATTTATGGATATGTGACCATTTGAAGAGGAATGCATTCGTTCATTTTGTTCGGATGTGAAGACTATATGTTGAAATTTTCATTCCGTTGGATTCAGCTTCAATATTTATCTATCAATGTGCTAATGGTGGTCAACCTCTTCAGGATGGCTCCTCCAACGCGCACGACTCCGAATCCTGATCCGCCACCGCCTCCACCTCCTCCAGAGGCATGGCAAGCTGTGATGGCCGCAACCAATGCAAACACTCAGCTGATCATGCAAATTCTCCAAGAGTGCAATCAAGGCAGTCAAGGGAATCAAGGCAGCAATCAGAGTCACTTTGCTACACTCAACCAGTTCCTTGCTAACGGGCCAAAGACTTTCAACAATTGTGTTGAGGCAACCGATGCTGACGATTGGCTTGTGGATCTGTGTAAGCATTTCGAGTGCAGCAACATCATGCCTGAGGACTTTGTCAAGTTCGCTTCCTTCCAACTCAAAGATCAAGCTGCAGAATGGTTCCAGCAGTACTAGGATTCCAGAGGTGGACGTGTTATCACTTGGGATGATTTCCGTCGAGATTTTCGAGCTCCCCCAGAGCGTGGTTGAAAGCAAGCGTGAGGAATTCCGCAATCTGAAGCAAGGCTCTTTGTCTGTCTATGACTACAACAAGTTGTTCCAGAAGCTCGCCCGCTTTGCCAAGCAGGATGTCCCTGATGAGAAGAGTATGATATATCAGTTCAGGGGTGGTCTCGGAGAAGAAATTCAGCTCGCACTTGTTCTCTTTGAGCCCTTGAGGTACGATGAGTTCTACAACATGGCACTGAAGCAAGAGGCTGCTCAGTTGAGGTGTGATGCTTCCAAGAAGCGAGTCAGAGATGCTACTCCTTCTTCCTCTACTCAAGTGGCCAAGCAGCAGAAGTTTTGGCTTCCTCCTCCTCCGTTCCGTCAGCCGTATCAGCAGAAGAGCAAAGGTGGCAGTGGTTCTTCCCACCCACCCAACCCTGGCTTTCATAACAAGACTTCGTCTCAAGCTCCAAGATCGAGTGCTCCGTATCACCGTCCGCTTTCAGAGGTCACGTGCAACAAGTGCCAACAGAAGGGTCACTATGCCAACAAGTGTCTCTACCAGAGACGTCTTCCTCCTCCTCCTCCTATCAGATCGGCAAGTACAGCTATGGTCAAGCATAACCCCAAGCACGCCAAGGTCAATTTGATGAATGCAGCTCAGGCAGAGGACTTGTCAGATGTGATCATGGGTAACCTTCCTGTTAACGATGTTCCTGCAAAAGTTCTATTTGACACTGGTGCATCGCATTCCTTTTTGTCATGCCCTTTTGCATCGAAGCACAATGTTGATACCGAGATTATGCCCAAAGTCATGCAAGTTGTTTCTCCCGGCAAGCTTTTGACTTCTAGTTTGGTTACTCCCGATGTCTCTATCACGTTGGGCTATTACAAGTTTCTCTCTTCTCCAGTGGTTCTTGGTAACTCGGATATTGATCTTATTCTCGGAATGGATTGGCTTTCTAAGCACAAGGCACATCTTGATTGTGCTGCCAGGCGAATTCAATTGACTCATTCGTCTGAGGATGTAATTGTCTTTGCCGCTCGGGATAATACCATTCGTCCGTTTTCTCTCAATGAGAAGGGTGAATTGGATGCCATCTCTCAAATTCCAGTCGTTTGCGAATATCAAGACATCTTTCCAGAAGAGCTCCCAGGAATGCCTCCGCACCGGCCAGTTGAATTCGTTATTGAACTTGAGCCTGGTACAGAACCTGTGTGCAAGCGTCCTTACAAGCTCGGACCTAAAGAGTTGAAGGAGCTGAAGAAGCAACTCGATGAGCAAGAAAGAATGGGCCTCATCCGGCCTAGTTCTTCTCCATGGGGTTGTGGTGTTCTTTTTGTGAAGAAGAAGGATGGAACGGACCGACTTTGTGTTGATTACCGTCCAGTGAACAAGAAGACCATCAAGAACAAATACCCACTTCCCAACATCAATGAGCTGTTCGAACAACTCAAAGGTGCCCAAGTATTCTCCAAGCTTGATCTCCGTATGGGTTATCACCAGATTCGCATTCGTGAAGAAGATATTCCCAAGACAGCATTCAGAACAAGATTTGGTTCATATGAATACACTGTCATGTCTTTTGGCCTCGCCAACGCTCCTCCGACGTTCTCTCGCATGATGAACTTCATCTTCAATGCCTACACCAATGACTTCGTTTTGGTCTATCTCGACGACATTCTGGTTTTCTCGAAGAACAAGGAAGATCATGCCAAACACTTGCGTTTGGTGCTTGATAAGCTCAGAGAACATCAGTTCTACGCCAAGTTCTCCAAGTGTGAATTTTGGCTCGATGAGGTTCTTTATCTTGGTCACATCATCTCTGCCAAGGGCATTTCCGTGAATCCTGAGAAGCTGTCTACAATTGTGAATTGGGAACCTCCTCAGAATGTGAAGCAACTCCGCAGTTTCCTCGGTCTCGCAAGCTATTGCCGAAGATTCGTTGAAAACTTTTCTAAGATCGCGAAGCCTCTCTCAAATCTTCTTCAGAAGCACGTCAAGTACGTTTGGTCTCCGGAGTGTGATATTGCTTTCAACACTTTGAAAGAGAAGTTGATCACTGCTCCAGTTCTGACTCCACCTGATGAATCCAAGCCGTACGAGGTCTTTTGTGACGCCTCTCTCCAAGGTCTTGGCGCAGTTTTGATGCAAGAGAAGAAAGTTGTTGCTTATACATCTCGCCAGTTGAAGCCTAATGAGAAGAACTACCCCACTCATGATCTTGAGTTGGCGGCAGTTGTGCATGCTCTTTTGACTTGGAGACATCTTCTATTGGGAAGAAAAGTGGATATTTTCACTGATCACAAGAGTCTCAAGTACATCTTCACTCAGCCTAATCTCAACCTCAGGCAAACTCGATGGGTCGAAATGATTCAAGAGTATAATCCGAGTATTGAGTATACTCCAAGCAAGGCAAATGTGATTGCTGACACTTTGAGCAGAAAGGCCTACTGCAACAGTTTGATTCTCAAGCCTTATCAACCCAAGCTTTGTGAAGCTTTCCGCAAACTTAATCTGCAAGTTGTTCCTCGAGGTTTCCTCGCCAACCTTCTAGTCTCTCCTACCTTAGAAGACCAGATTCGCCAAGCCCAGCTTCTTGATGCTATGGTGAAAAAGGTGAAGATTGGGATTGCCAAGAGTCAGTCCAAGTACAAGTGCTACCGCCTTGATGACAAGGACACTCTCTTCTTCGAGGATCGTATTGTTGTACCTATAGGTGAACTTCGTAAAGTGATCATGAACGAGGCTCACAATTCTCTCCTCTCCATCCACCCTGGGAGCACGAAGATGTATCAGGACCTTAAGCAAGCTTATTGGTGGACTCGAATGAAGCGCGAGATCGCTCAATTCGTGAATGAATGTGATGTCTGCAGAAGAGTGAAGGCAGAACACCAAAGGCCAGCAGGTCTCCTCCAACCTCTTGCCATTCCAGAATGGAAGTTTGACCACATTGAGATGGACTTCGTGACTGGGTTTCCAAAGTCCAAGCGTGGCAATGATGCTATATTTGTTGTCATCGACAAACTCACCAAAGTGGCTCACTTTCTGCCTATCAAAGAGTCAATCACTGCAGCTCAATTGGCGGAACTCTATACCTCTCATATTGTCTCTCTGCACGGTATTCCTCAAGTGATATCTTCAGACCGTGGCAGCATCTTTACCTCCAAGTTTTGGGATTCTTTTCAGAAGGCCATGGGCACTAACATCCGCTTCAGCACTGCTTTCCATCCTCAAACAAGCGGTCAAGTCGAGCGTGTCAACCAGATTCTTGAAGATATGCTCAGGGCTTGTGTAATCTCCTTCGGCATGAAGTGGGAGGATTGTCTTCCTTATGCTGAATTCTCATAAAACAACAGTTTTCAAGCAAGTTTGGGCAAGGCCCCTTTTGAAATTCTGTATGGCAGGAAGTGCCGTACCCCTCTCAACTGGTCTAAAACCGGTGAACGTCAGCTGCTGGGTAATGACTTAATCACAGAAGCAGAAGAAATGTGCAAAGTCATTCGTGATAACCTCAAAGCAGCCCAATCCCGCCAGAAGAGCTACTATGATAGTAAGCACCGTGATTTGGCTTTCGAGATCGGAGATCATGTTTACCTCCGTGTCTCTCCTATGAAAGGTGCTCGTCGCTTCGGTATCAAAGGGAAGCTTGCCCCTAGATACGTGGGACCTTTCAAGATTGTCAGCAAGAGAGGCGACCTCGCCTATCAACTCGAGCTTCCTTCAAACTTTGCAAATGTTCATGACATGTTCCATGTCTCTCAGCTTCGAAAGTGCTTCAAGACTCCTGACCGCACCGTCAACTTCGAGGACATTGAGCTCCAAGAAGATCTCTCTTATCATGAGCACCCAGTTGCTATTCTGGAAGAGACCGAACGCAAGAGTCGCAACAAGTCAATCAAATTCCTCAAAGTAAAGTGGTCTCACCATTCCAACCGTGAAGCTACCTGGGAACGCGAGGATCACCTCCGTTCTGAGTACCTGGCGTTCTTTCAGTCCTAGATCTCGGGACGAGATCTTTTCGTAGTGGTGGAGTTTTGTAACACCCCGGATGTAACTTTCCCTATTTGTACTCCAACTCTTGCCGTTTCCGGCGTTAAGTTATATTTATTTTCTCGAGTTCGGGTTTTTGTCTCCGTGTGTTGTTGTCGTTGTTAGGCATCTCATATCATGTCATCATGTGCATCGCATTTGCATACGTGTTCATCTCATGCATCCGAGCATTTTCCCCGTTGTCCATTTCGCATTCCGGCGCTTCGTTCTCCTCCGGTGGTCATTTCTAGCTTTCTTTCGTGTGTGGGGATTAAATGTTTCCGGATTGGACCAAGACATTCCAAGCGGCCTTGGTTTACTACCGGTAGACCGCCTGTCAAGTTTCGTATCATTTGGACTTCGTTTGATACTCCAACGGTTAACCGAGGGACCGAAAAGGCCTCGTGTGTGTTGCAGCCCAACACCCCTCCAATTTGGCCCAAAACCCACCAAACTCTGCTCCATGTCCTAGAGCGTTCGATCACGATCGCGTGGCCGAAAACCGCACCTCATTTGGACTCTCCTAGCTCCACTTATGCCTATAAATAGCCCCCCCCCGTTTTCGGATCATCTCCCCCTCTCGAAACCCTAAAAATCGGATCCGCCGCGCACCGGACGTGTCCGGCCGCGCCGGACTTCGTCCGCCCAGCACCCCGCCGCCACGTGTCGCCACGCGGTAGGCCGCGCCCCGCGGGACCGCTTCCCCGCCGCCGCTCCCGCCGGCCCGCCCAGGCAGGAGGCGGGCCCGCTCCCGCGCCCGACCGGGCCACTCGCCGCCTTCCCAGCTCGCCCGCGCCGCCGCCCGTCTTCCACGGCTCCGGGAGCCCGCGCCACCACCCCGCCATCGACGCCGGCGCCGGAGCCCGCCGCCTCCTCCGCCCGACGCCTCGCCGCCTCCCCGGTGCTCGCCGCCGCCCGCTGCCCGGCCCGGCCGCCGCCTGAGCCGGCCTCGCCTTCCCTCTCTCCGGCCGCCTCGGCGTCCACACCGGCCGGATCCGGCGAAGTCTCCATCACCGGCGAGCTTCAAGTTCATCTCCGGCGAGCCTCGGATTCCGTGCGTGAACAGTGCCAGATCTGAGATCTACTCCTCACGGTTGACTTTTTCTCCTCCGAACCCTAATTTTTATGCCTACTTTGACCTGCCGTAACTTTGCATCCGTAGCTCCGATTTGGACACATAGTATATAAAAATGTTCCCCTCGACAAGTACATCATTTCATTCCATTGCATCATTTTCATTTGAGCTCATCTTGATGCCCAAAATGCTGTTAGAAGGAGGCTTCGTGACTTAATTGTCAGATCTGCTAGTTCATCTTAGGCTTTTGTCATTTTTGCCATGATTAATGTGTGCATGATATGCCTGTGAGTCCTTCATATGTTTTGTTAAGGATTTTTTCTTCTTTCCAGAGGTGAAACCCATGCATTTTTAGGATGTGTGTGGTGACTTGTGCAAGCTTGCAAAGAGAGGCACCCGGGAAATCTGTTTTCAGAGACAGTTGTTTTCACTAAGTCTAGGATTATTTAGTTCATGATGCCATATGTTCATGCTATTTCCTAGTGATCCGTGCCCCTTTTGAGGATGATCAGTAAAGGAGTTTTGTTAATCATGTTATGCTCTATCCATCCATGTCTTTGTTTGCAATTTTGGAGCATCCTAGCTTGAGTCAGTCGAGCTCTACTTTTGCTTCATGGTGAATCTGGGCAGATCGTCAACTCGTTTGCGATTTTGCCGATGCTATTGTAGCTGATCCGTGCATGCTATGCCATTGTTCTTGCCATGTCTAGCTAGAATTTTGTGCCTTCTTAATTGATGTATGCTTGCCTTGCCATGACTTGCACCGTAGTGAGTGCATCGAGCTCGTTCACATGCCTTCGTGAGTTATATTTCAGCATGTCTCAGTTTTCACCAAATCTGAAAACTGATTGTGTTTTAGCTATGTTCGTGTGCCCGTTAGTATATTTTGTGAACCCTTTTGGCCCCAGGTCACTTTGGGTCTTTTGTTAAGCTTGTTGAGTAGCTCCATGCCATGTTCTTACTTGTCTTAATCAGGTCATGTATCATGTTGTTTTTCTGCTCCGAAGAGGGCTTCGTGATCTGAAATTTCAGACAAGTGTTAATTTCACTAAGTCTGGAATCTGTTTTGCATTTGCGTTTTTGCCATGCTTGTTTGAACCTCATAATGGATGAATTGGCCGTGGCTCAGTGCTAGTCTTTTGTTAAGCATCTTGTGTGCATCCCTGCCATGTTTTTTTGTTGTCATGTTTGGTGGCTGTAGGATGTTCATTTCATTGCATTTAGATGCCTACTTGCTGTAAATCGCAGACCGGTGCCATTCTTAAAACGCTTGCCATTTCGAAACCGTAACTCCGATTCCGATGATCTTTATATCATTTTCAAGCGATTTCATCTCATCTTTCCAGTGGCACCCTTGGAATTACAAGTTGAGGCCAGGTTCATGCATTTCCTGTCATATCTTACATTTTGCATCCCGCATCGCATCTCGCATAGCATATCATCATTGCATCGTATCGCTTGTTCCTTGCACGTGGTTCATTGTATCCTTGTTACTTGTTTGTCTTGTTGGTAGAGCCGGGAGACGAGTTCGCTACCGAGGAGCCTGTTGAGTTTGCTTGTGAGGATCCAGTCAACTCTGACAACTGTGCAGGCAAGATGATCATACCCTCGAAATCACTATTATCTTTGCTATGCTAGTTTGCTCGCTCTTGCTATGCCAATGCTACGATGCCTACCTTTTTCTTGTCAGCCTCCCAATTGCCATGTCAAACCTCTAACCCACCTTGTCCTAGCAAACCGTTGATTGGCTATGTTACCGCTTTGCTCAGCCCCTCTTATAGCGTTGCTAGTTGCAGGTGAAGATTGGAGGCCGTTCCTTGTTGGAACATCTTTTATTTACTTGTTGGGATATCATTATAATGCCATGTTATCTTAATGCATCTATATACTTGGTAAAGGGTGGAAGGCTCGGCCTCTCGCCTAGTGTTTTGTTCCACTCTTGCCGCCCTAGTTTCCGTCATATCGGTGTTATGTTCCCGGATTTTGTGTTCCTTACGCGGTTGGGATATAATGGGAACCCCTTGATAGTTCGCCTTGATTAAAGCTTTTCCAGCAATGCCCAACCTTGGTCTTACCATTTGCCACCTAGCCTCTTTTTCCCTCGGGTTTCCGGAGCCCGCGGGTCATCTTATTTTAACCCCCCCCCCCCGGGCCAGTGCTCCTCTGAGTGTTGGTCCGACCGAGTAGACTGCGGGGCCACCTCGGGGCAACTTGAGGGTTGGTTTTACTCGTAGGATGTCTCATCTGAGTGTGCCCTGAGAAAGAGATATGTGCAGCTCCTATCGGGATTTGTCGGCACATTCGGGCGGTGTTGCTGGTCTTGTTCTAACCTGTCGAAGTGTCTTGAGTTACCGAGATACCGAGTCTGATCGGAACGTCTTGGGAGGAGGTCTATTCCTTCGTTGACCGTGAGAGCTTGTCATGGGCTAAGTTGGGACTCCCCTGCAGGGATTGAACTTTCGAAAGTTGTGCCCGCGGTTATGGGCAGATGGGAATTTGTTAATGCCCGGTTGTAGATAACTTAAACCTTAACTAATTAAAATGAATCAACTGAGTGAGTTGCCGTGATGGCCTCTTCTCGGCGGAGTCCGGGAAGTGGACACGGTGTTGGAGTAATGTTTGCGCAGGTTGCCTTCTAGATTCTCGCTCGCGCTTTGCCTCCTCGTCTCGCTCTCTTTTGCGTATAAGTTAGCCACCATATATGCTAGTCGCTTGTTGTAGCTCCACATATTTTTGCCTTATCCTTCCTATAAGCTTAAATAGTCTTGATCACGAGGGTCCGAGATTGCTGAGTCCCTGTGGCTCACAGATACTATAACTCCAGATGCAGGTCCAGGTGATTCCGCCCCAGGTGACGAGTACAAGATCAAGTGGGAGTTCGACGAAGACTCTCAGCGTTACTACGTGTCTTTTCCTGATGATCAGTAGTGGTGCCTAGTTGGGGTTCGATTCAGGGCCTTGTCGCATGTTGGGTTTTCTTCTATTTTGGCGCCGTAGTCGGGCCATGAGTGTTTGTATGATGGATGTTATTTATGTACTTTGATGTGACATGGCAAGTGTAAGCCAAATATGTTTCTCCCCCTTTTATTATATATTACATGGGATGTTGTAATGATTTCCTGACTTGCAACATTGCTTTCAGTGCGGTTATGTCTTTAAGTCGTGCCTCGACACGTGGGAGCTATAGCCGCATCGAGGGCGTTACACTTGGCCCGACGGAGCCAGTTGCCGCCCCAAGCCGGTGCATGGTTCAGCAACTCGCTGCTCCAGTTCATCTCGATGAAGAGTGGCGAGTTGCTCCATGCCGGCACGGCGGCGAGCACGGCGACATGGGCGTCGTCGCTGCCGCGCCGTACTGCGCCACCAGTGTCTGCGGTGGCAGCGCGTCCCATGTCTGTGGGCGCGCCTCCCGTGCCTGCGGCAGCGCCATGCAAGTAGAGACAGAAGCCGGGTGCATGGAGAGCGACGAGTCAGTGGCTAGATTCTCCGTGTCCGCCGCCATCATCGAGGATAAGTAGAACAAGGGAGGCAGCTGCCACTTGGGTCCCATGAAGGACACCACCGAGGCGATGACTCGTATTTAGGTTGTTTCTTTTCTGCTTCGTCTCTTCCGAGGACCTTTGTCAACCCCGCAAGTGTCTGCCGGACATGAGGAAGACAAAGGGATCCGCAGGCGGTCATTTAGATTAGGTATTAATTATACCACAAGAGCCGGGTTAGCACCACTTAGTTCATGTAAATTTAACGAAATCCATCTTGTTTATATGAAGATCCGGCTTTTTATATGAAATCCTTGAAGCTTATATCAAATCAGTCTATGTTTGCACGAATTTCATATGGTTGGTTAGAGTTTTGAAAATGTATGCCGCTGGCGTTGGATGTCGTCCTTCGCGGAAGGAAGCGGGAGGAAATTTGCTGGCTGCCGTTGGAGGTGCTCTTATGCTGGAAATAATAGTCACATCCAAACCATTTGAGTTAATTAGGTGTATGATTTTTCCTCTATAAAAAGTTAATTGCATGTACAGTGTAGACTTGACTTGCAGGGTGGCTACAGCTTCGTATAGAAAGTTAAAAATAAACAAATCCATCTTTAATCTTGTATTCTAAATACTCTGTGGGTTCCATTGTCAGTACAGTAGGGAAGAAGTATATATTAAATAATATATAATATAAAAATCTAAAGTTAAAGACAGAATTCAAACTCAGGTCATCGTGTTGCGAGCATCCGGCACTAACCATTCCAACACATTTTCGTTGTCGATGATGCTAGAGATATATCTCTATGTCTACTCTTATACTCCCTCCATTCCTATCGGAGGGAGTAGAAAACAGAGTTGGTGATGATGGCATGCCTGCCATCCTGCAATATAGGCCTTCGGATTTATAATCTAACGGATGGGAAGGAAACTATGGCAATTTTGCAAAAAGTTACCCACACCCCTCTCCACATTTGCAAATAAGGCCTTCCCTCGTTCATCCTTTTCTCTCACAAGATAAACTACTCATACAAATGCATCTTGATGTTCCATGCAATGCACGGGCATCTAGCTAGTTTCTTCTAAAATAGTTACTGCGAGAATTGGGTTGAAGTGATATATTTTATGTCGGCCCCGAATGATCTCAGATTCACTAGTAGTAACAAAGAAAAGGTTACCTTGTTAATTAACAGAAAACAGGGTGAAAACTACCACATGACGCCGGTAAAAACAAGGCATGCTGGGTTCAGCGTCATCGTCACTATAGCTGTGTGTGTGCAAGAAGTCTACATATTGAGGGGGCTACAGAGAGAAAGACATATCGAGTGCGTGTGAGCGAGGCACAGAGACACAACTAGCATGTGTGTGTGTGTGTGTGTGTTTGAGAGAGAAACCAATTGATAGATTAAGATCAAGATAGAGTTGTCACCCTATTGTTGTCATTGTTGGGGTGGGAGTGGGGAGGACGGAGGAAGAGAAAGACGTATCGAGAGTGTGCACGCGGTAGGCACAAAGGCACAACTAGCGATTGTGTGTGTGTTTGAGAGAGAAGCCAGTAGATAGATTAGTATCAAGATCGAGGTGTCACCCTACTCCTTCGGTGTGGGGAAGTGTGTGTGGGTGTGGGTGTGGGGGGAGGGCAGTGACACTTAGATATAGGGAGATGGAGTTTGTGTGACACATATCTATATCAAGGGATAGGTAGATAGCATGTGTGGAGGCATACTTAAAGCATCATGGAGATAAACAAGCGGTGTGCATGCAACTGCTAGAAAAAAATGAAGAGAGAAACAATGTTTACGCGCGCGCGTGTGTGTGTGTGTGCGCGCGTGTGAGAGAGAGATAGAGAGATAGCGAAATCTCAAAACAAAAGGTGCTCTGCTATAATCCCATTGTATGTATTCATATGGTTCCGGGACTCGAGTTAACCTTAGGCATATGTGTGAGAGACATAATTATACTTTGAGACATTAGTGGTGGTGGGTGGGTGGAATTAAAGGGGTGGGCGTGTTCGACAGAGAGAGCGTGTGTATTTCTGTGAGAGAGACTTGTAGGACGGGGTAGAAAGACGAATTCTAACCTTGACGGAGGTAGATAAATACATGAAGCGCACGTGTGTGATTCCGACGCCCACGGAGAAATGAGATATGTACGCGTGTGAGAGAGATTGCACAATTCATTCACATACCACTAACTAGCGATCATGGACGTGCATCGCTTGAACGTAAATCAATATCTACTTCGTATCGTGGCCAAAGATACAATATCGATTCAACGCTATAAAGATTCGACACTCACATATCACATTTTTCTAAATAATCCTTTTCAATTGTGCATGCCAAAGTTACAGTGATGTTTTTCAAACAAGCAATGTAGCTATCATGTACATGCACCATTGTTAGTCTTGCATTCAAATTCATTAGTCTTGGATGATTTAAGGTTCTATTATGAAGTAATATATGTAATAGTCATATATGAATTCAACGGGTACGCAATTTATGAAATGGAGGCTATGTAATCATATGAGGTAACACTTTTAAGTAGCGGGCTACAATATCCATTTATTTTGTGGGACTACAATATCCATTTCTTTTTGTGTGCCTCTACAATAACACGTCAATGCATTAGGTTTCAAGTAAATAGCCAATGGCACTAAATTATCTATTTACACGAGAAATACATAGGCTGAGCGTTTGATCCCTTTTTGTGAACGCGCCTCTACACCTGTACGATTGGCCGCGCCCATGTGAACATCCAATTTATCGGTGCATCATCCCGAGTTATTGTCTTTTTTTGGGTGGACTTCACACCAGTTATTAACTATTGACGTGTGCCCCGTGTACATAGCCTTGCATGACCTTCCAACTAGCACTGAACAAAATTAGTTGAAACTGGATACGAACGATCCCGCGGGCGGCAAAATCTCCCACCTCCTTCTAAAATTTCTGCCACCTAGTCTTTAGCATGTGAAGTTCCCCTTTTGTCCTTGGTGCATGGAGAACAGCAGTTACAATATGGCCCTCATTTACATAATAGGTCGGGGCTGCTTTGGTAACTTCCGGTTCCCCCCACCACACGGAACCCCCATTTCCTCTCCCCCTCCCGCAAAAGCGACTAACTCCACAGATCATCTTACATCACATCGTCCGTACTTCATCGGCCGTTCTACCCCTCCCCTCTTGAAACCCTAGACTGCTCATCCATTGGCGTACCAAAGCCCATTCACTGCCAGCGGCGTCCACCTCGTCGGATCTGCTTCTACGGCCGCATCTACCCCTCCCACCTCCCCTAGAAACAAGTAGAGTGCTCATCCACCACTGTACCACAACCCATTTAGTGTCGGCCTTGTCCACGGCGTCGGATCTGCTTCATCGGTACTCTCGTCAACCGCATCGCATCTGCAGCGGCTCCTTTGTACTCCCCACCGGAGACGCTTCGTCCACACCCCCCCGGAGCCACCCCACCGAGGCCCCCCGTCGACAGCCTCTGATCCTCTTTGCCGACACCTTCCTCAACCCTACCAGAGCCGCTTCGCCGACACCATCATCAACCCTACCGGAGTAGCTTCGCCTATACCACTCTCAACCCTACCAGGGCCGCTTTGCCAACGCACAAGTCCATGGCCTTAGATCCGCTTCATCTCACACTCGTCCAACCTACCGGAGTAGCTTCTGACGCCCCACCCACGGCCGCAGATCCGCATCATCGACACCATCCTGAACCCAACCATCGGAGCAGCTTCACCAACGCCCTCATCCACCGCCTTAGATCCGCTTTTCCCACACCGTAGTCCACCCTACCGGAGCCTCTCCACAAACACCCTACTCAACGATTATAGATCTCCTTACCGGACCCTGACAGCTAGCGTAGCGTCATCACCCTTGACGTTTCTAACCTGATTCACACCATTTGGCAAGATGCCAAGCACCCACCACGGCCTAGGTACTTTTCACCTTTAAACCCGTCCAGCATCACCTGCCCGATGTACTTCAAATATACTAACAGGTCGCTATTACATGTTATGCAGCTCGCAAGAACTACAAGGACGATGTTTCTTCTAGATCTAACAGCTTGGCTAACCAAGATCCTACACTGAGGCATTGCTATGATCTTGTAAGTGCGTCTCTCTCTCTCTTGTATTGTTGTGTGCCTTCCAGCGTGCTTTGTTAGGATTTTTGACCAGTAATCCCTTTGTGCAGACAATGATTTCTACTACTGGCTGCTAAATTAGATATGTAGATGTCATACATGATACTCCCTTCGTTCCTAAATATAAGTCTTCCTAGAGATTCCACTATAGGCTACATACAGAGCAAAATGAGTGAATCTACACTTGAAAATGCATCTATATACATTTGGATGTGGTCCATAATGGAATCTCTACAAAGACATATATTTAGGAACAGAGGTAGTACATTACACAAAATCGTAAGTGGCATGTAGGAATTCCAGTGCACTACACTAGGCTCCCTTAGAGTGCCTGCTAGTCCAGTATATAGAGTCATGGCTAGTTTATGCTACGCACACAATCGTCAATTGGTGGTTTAAATATGTGCAAGGGATATGCAATGTATTATCATGTAGAGATGTCTGAAATTAGCCGAGTCAACTTGTATATAGGGTTACACAATGAAAACGTACAAGATGTATGTGGCAATTTCATGTAACATCGCAAAAAAGGAGAGGCAGCGGTGAGCCTATACAGTGTGCTATGGTAGGTCACTCCGGCCCAGTCCTTTTGTAGGATTCTCCCAGAATCTTCCCCTCTCTAGCTTCTCCTAGAATCTTTGACCCCCTTTGTTTTACAATCCTACCTAATTAGACCCTAACTAGGTAGGATTATAAAACAAATGGGGTGCAAAGATTCTGGGAGAATCTGGCAAAAGAATTGGTCCTCCATTGCAATCATTGTGACATGTTATTTGTATGTCAGTTCTATTGGCCAAGTTTCTTAGGGACAGTTATTTCGAGTTATTCTAAGAAAATAAGCACCTTTGAATATAAGCTCTAGGTAATAAACCAACCAGTTCTTTTCATTGCCTGCCTTTTCATCTTATTTGTGGTATGATTAGTGAAAAGTCTAGATTGCATTATATTTTGTCATTTTGCTGCCCATATGAAAATTAATTTGACTTTCAAACATCAAAAATTGAACCCAGTGTAGTAATTAATATGATAGAAAAACAGACCATCAATATTTGTTCAAAATGCAAATACAAAGATACCATCTACTTGGCACAATCTACTTTGGTCAATGTCTTCCATAGAGATCCCATTGCCTAATTTATACGAAGAACGCATTGTCAGGACCCTGATCCTAAGTCAGACCGATCTAGCATGTAACATATCATATCACTTTGCAGCCTCACGCACGGTATTCCCACGGGTGCCACCTTACCTGGCCCCGGACCATTTGCGCCTTTTGGCTCACGTATATGATAGTGTCGCTAGCATCCATATGATACAGAACCGGGGCCGACATGACTAATCGTAAACCCAAGGTGGCGCTAAGTTATAGGGACATGCATACATGACCGAACACGAACATGTCGATCATCAACGTTTGAACCCAAGTCGTAGCAAGCTACAAGGACTTAAAGGAACAACCTGTGACATTTCCCCGAAGGGACAGACACAGGAACAAACAAGGACACATGCCGGCCAGCCTAAGTGTTTCGGGGCAGTAGCAAGCTACCATGGCTCAGTGGAAGCACTAGGAGACATTTCCCCATTAGAGAGGCTACCAAGAATAAACAACTAGGTTGTCAGATCCCACACATACCAAGCATTTTAAAAGCATACACACATTATGCTCGATATGTGCAAATACAACATGGCATCACAACAAAACTCTACGACTCAAGGTATTTATTAAATAGGCTCCGAGGAGACAGATATTAGAAACATGGGTCTGATGACCTAGCATACAAAGCATACAGGCAACGAAAGCATAATATGTTTGAGTACAGACAACTACAAATGAAAAAGGTTGTGAAGCCTGACTATCTACAAGACCCTCCGAAGGGTACAAGATCGTAGCTGAGGTAACAAGCTAAACGTCGAAGTCCACACGGAACTACTAGTGAGGCTGAAGTCTCTCTGCAAAAAACATAAATTAAGCAAACGTGGGTACAAATGTACCCAGCAAGGCTTACATCAGATCTAACTACATATGCATCAGTATCAAGAAAGGGTGGTGGAGTTTAACTACAGCAAGCCAGCTTTGACTCGGTGGCTATCCTGTACTACGACTGGAAGTAACTCTTTTGAGGTGGCGCACACGAATCCACATATTCACCATATCAATACACCACTATGGATCCACTCCCGTCTCCCTACAAGAAGGCCATCCATAGCACTCACGCTTATCTTGCGCATTTTAGAGTATCCACTTTCACTTGTCTATGAACTGCACAAGCAACCCAGTAGTCCTATACCGTGGACGCGACTATTCAAATAGATAATGTTAACCCTACAGGGGTGTACTTCTTCACACACGCTCTCGCCAGTTACCGCCATGTACATGTCATGTATCTCGGCAACCTTTAAGCGGAAGCCCGGCGAGGGTGTCAGCCACGACCTGATTAACCACGTAAGACTCTAGTCCAGGTTTATCGCCTATTCGGGTTCCATCCGCAAGGGAGTCCGGCTGAGGTTTCCATCACGGTCCCAAACAATGTGAGCAGGGTTCCCAAGACCACCATCGGGGTGCCACTTGGTACATCGTGCCACTACACCTAGTCTGTCCCAAGCCCACCTATATCGGGTGCCACTTGGTAGACTACTAGCACTACCTACAAACACCAGAAACTAGTTGCAACTACTGGACAGAGATCGGGTTGATTAGTAAGTCGAGAGAGCCTGGAGAACTCGGAGCCCAATGTGTGGTAGTAACTGTCTTGGATCACAGACACAGAACTCAAGTCAGTTCCTGAGGACGGTTTCAATGAGACAACCCACCAAGTACTCCTACATGGCCTCTCACCACTACCTTTACCAAATCGTGTTGACACACTTAGCTCTCAATAGTTGGACATGTTCACACCATTCCAATCCATCCTAGATGAATCGGCCCTGACACAACTCTAAGCATAGCAGGCATAACAAGCAAGCATGAATGAGTAGGCACATCATGGCTCAAACAAATCCTACTCATGCTAGTGGGTTTCAACTATTTACTGTGGCAAAGATAGGTCATGCAGAGGAAAGGGGTTCAACTACCGCAGCATGTAAGAGTTGACATGTTATTGTCCTAATGCAGTAAAAGAGAGAAGGAGCGAGAGAGTGGGATCTTATCGGAATGAACAAGGGGTTTTTTCTTGCTTGGCACTTCTGAAGATGATATAGATTTTCATCGGTGTCATCGAACTCATCGTCGGAACATACTTCTACCGAGGGGGAACAAACACCGGCAACAGAGAAAGAATACAATCAAAGAAATCCAACAATATGATGCATGATCATGACATGGCAATATGATGTGATTTGGGCTAATGCAGCTAGCAACAAATTAAATGGAGTTGGTTTGAATACAAGATTCAAATTCAAACTCCATATGTGATTATTCAAATGCCATTTAATTGATTTGACCTGATCAGTAGACATAAGTTGCTCAAACATCCATGT